>NC_142503.1:2447500-2616250 GCF_057876585.1 Rhinolophus sinicus
ATAAATAAAGTTCTGTGAGGTCCAGCTGAGAGCTGGACACGTGCGGGGAGTCACTGGTTGGTGAGAAGCAGAAGCCTGAATCTGAAACCCAGAGGACCTCCTGTTGGCTGATGGAGCTTTTCTGGGGACCACCCATCCCCTTCGTCTCACCACAGTGTCTTACCTAGGCTCTGTCACCTGACCTCTTTGGGCACCCAGTCGTAGACAATAGCACCCACTTAGTTAATCAACACTGGTCTCCTTGGTTCTGGGAAGTATCTTGCAGATGTGGCTCATGTCTACAAGCAGTTGGCTTTATGGAAAGAAGATTACCCTCCATAATGTGGGTCAGCCTCATCCAACTTGTTGAAGGTCTTAAGAGAAAAAATGGAATTTTCCAGGAGACAAGAAATTCTGCCTAAAGACAGTAACATAAAAGCCCTGCCTGAGTTTCCACCCTGCCAGCCTGCCAATGGATTTCAAACTTTCCAACTCCCACAATTGTATTAAAACTATCTATCTATCTATCTATCTATCTATCTATCTATCTATCTATCTATCTATCTATCTATCATCAGTTATCTACCAATCTATCTACCTACCTATCTGTCCATGTCTCTAGATCTGTATGTGTCCATATCCCTGTGTATTTAAATCTGTATCTACATGCATACATGTTTTGCTGCTTCTGTATCTCTGGAGAACACTGACTGACATAGGTCTCTGATTTATATCTACCAAAGATCTAATTGAGACATTCTAACATTTTCCACAGGAATCTATGTCAACTATTTTTTCCTGGACTTAGAGTGGATATTTTTTTATCTTGCTTAGTTTTCATAGCATTCATTTCTATCTGGCACTATATTACTTTAGGTTATACTATATATAACAATACACTAAGGCATGCAATATTTTATATGTCATATTTTACTATACCATATTGTATTATATTATGGTGTCTGTGTGTGTGTGTGTGTGTGTGTGTGTGTGTGTGTGTGTGTTTACTATCTCTCCACAACTGGATGGAAAGGTGTAGGACGGCAGGATGTTTATGTCATCTTTTCTGTCACATCCCATCACCTAAATCAATCCTTGGCACACTATCGTTGCTCAATAAATATTTGCTGAAAGTATACAGAATAGGGTTTACAACTCCATTCATCCACAATCATCTGATGTGTATATCGTGTTACACTGAAAAAACTTGAGGGAAAAATTCACAGGACTTCCCATCTTGTCTCATAAATAGGTACCTTCCTAAGCAGTGAAAGTGTGTTAACGAAACACAAAGCACACCTCACAGTGGGTGGGGATGCACACCCCACTAGGTGAAGGTGGGCTCGCCCTCTTGGGGATTTGCCCACAGTGAGTGAGATGAGCAGATTGTTTCACTTTTCAGGGCGCCCCTCCCATGTTCGGTCAGGACTGGAAGTCCAGCCCTGATCCTGGGCCGGGGTGACCCAGCTCCTCCAGGTACTGGCTGGATGGCTTTGCTGCTCTGTAACTTAGGTTCCTGAAAAGGGGAGTGATAGTTCTTACTCCAGAAGGATGGTGCAGGATTTAAGAAGGTAGTGTCTGGCACTGCCTGGCCCTAGGACCTTCTGACAGAAGAGTGGGCCCTGCCAGTGTCGTGCAGGAGAGGGCGTCCGTCACGCTTGCACATGCTCCCTTCTCCAGCTCCAGCCCCTGACCCCCACCCCACCTGTCAAGGGCATCCCAACTCTAGGCAGAGAAAGAAGTGATTACGTAACAGTCATTGGATCTTAAAATAGCCCGTTGATTTTTAACTAACTGATATTCGTATGAGGTAGATATCATGGTAGGCCAACGTGTTGGTCAGCCTTCTTTAGTTGTTACCCCTCAGAGGTGAGCGAACTCTCTATTCTTGGATTGAAAATGTCCCCTGACTTCAGCGTTCCCATCTCCAACCCCAGGCAGCATCTCAGTTTTCAAGAAGAGTGTCTGTTGTGTTGTCATTACTTAGTGAAATGAAATACATAGTTTTGTGTAATTCAATGAAGGAATATATGATGAATTAGTTCGCTGGATAGATGACAGATGAACAGACACACAGATAGGAAGGTAGATAAATAGACGCATAGACGAGAGGCAGATAGATAGACAACAGACAGCTCCATACCAAGAAGACTGCAGACGCAACATCAGTCTCCAGTACTTGTTGAATTTTGTGCCACTATGGGGATGTTCTCTCTAATACACATCTAGAATCATTTTTACTTTTAAAAAATTACAAGACACACTTCTTTGCAAACTAATTTGATTTTGTGATGCACATTTGAGTTGATTACAAAAGTCATCACAGCCTCTAGTATTGAAGGTGTCTGAAGCCAGAACCACCCCCTCCTACTTCTTTCATCCTAGTTCTAAGCTGTCAAGGAGACTCAGTCTCAGACTGTACATTTTTTTAAACCTTTGAACAAAGACACACCAATGCATAATGCTATAATATTCAAATCCTTTTTCAGCACAAGCTTGCAAATCTGTTTTCAGTGTGATCTGATATTTGACTTCTTGAAAGAAATATATAAATAACAAATTGACTAGGCATAGATATTTATCTTTTGTCTTGACATATGCAAAGCAATACTTTTTAAAGTAATAAAAGGCCAAACTGAAAGTTAAACTATAAAGAAGTGACATTTGAGAAAAGATGCCAAAATAGTGGGCAACCATAAAAAAATAAACTGTGTTTTCTAAACACTAGGAGGGCTTGCCTTAAGAGACCACCAGGCGCTCCTTGTGAATTGCTGCTCTGGGTCCCGTGGTTTATGTTCATTTAGCGATCTGGGCCATCCAGCTGCGGGGTTCAGTGTAGAATCGATCACAAGTCTAAATTGGGCCTTGAATGCTCTCAAATTGCCAGCCAGCCCCCCTTCAAGCAGGGCTGGCTCTCCATGTGCACAGACCTGCATTCCACCTTAGCGTCTCCCAGGGGAGGATGGAGTCCCGTTTCACTCACAGAAAAACTGTGTCATTTTTTTTTTTTTTAAAGGAAGCACTCTTCCTGCGATAACTGTGAGACATGCTGTGCAGCTAAAATTTCAGCCCGCCCCTGACAGAGTGCTGCTTCCTTCACTGAGAGATGCTGTCCCCTCAGTCACAGCCTTCCTTCAAGACTGGGCTGTGAACCCTACAGAGGAGCGCTTTGGGGAGGCCCCACAGGTAGCGACCCTGAACAATTCAGGGGGCTCCTATTTCAGAGGCCGATAGACGCCCCACTCAGTGGTCTTGGGCAGGTAGGGGTGCAGGTCTGTATGCAGCGCCACCCAGATGGCACAAGGTTTAAAGCCCTTAATCTTCAGTGCCCTGTGGTCCTGGCAGACTTTTGCTCTGCACGCGTGGGGATTGGAGAGGTCGGGACCCAGCAGCACTCTTGCTGTGGCCACCATGCGCCCTCCCCATGCCCTCATTGGCAGAGACTGGAGGTCATGTCAGGCCCAGGTGGAGAGAGAGGAAGCACCCCCTGAGGTACAGAGTGGGTGTGAGGCGAGGTGAGTTCTGGCAAAAGTAATTCCTCTTATTTCTATTAAGACTCCAGTCATCAAAGATCCCTTCCATACCTACCTTTAACTTGTTTGGATGTAAACTGCCTCCTAAGTTTTATCATCTGCATTTCAAAGCCCAGGGGACTTGACAGGCAAAGCAAGGAGTGGCCACCCAAACGGGCTTCCACGCTTCCACAGGGGTGCTCAAGGTGACAGCCAGCTGCCGCCCATCGCGCGTCCCAGCAGCATCTTCACAGCAAACGGACTTCCAGGGTCTCAGTCACCTCCCCAGCGACAGCCTGGAGGGGGCAGTGCTGATTTTAAATGTCTTGGCAAATAAGATATCAAAGCAATTGTATAAATGTTGGCAGTGGTTCCACCAGCAAACTGCCTCTCATGAGGTGTTTTTTTTTTTTGTCCTTATTCAGGAACTCTCTTTTAAAACAGAGACCATGGGCAGAAGTATCTGCAAAGCCTTTGTAAATATCTTAAAATCAAATGCTCTTATTAATGTCTTATTGGAAAACACCAATGGCCAGTGCAACAGGCACCCCTATAAGTTTCGGAGCTTTGACGGTCCTGCAAAGCTTTACGTACTGGTGTGTGCAACGGAAATGTGCTTGGAGTAATTGCACACTGCTCTGCCTTCCCTACTTATGGATACTGGGGACCATGATGGGAGGAACTAGGCCCCTGGGCTCCTGTATCCTGGGTGTGTGCTATGGCTGCTGAAAGCCGAGTGGTGCTGTCTCCATCGTTCCTTCTCCCATTCAGGATGGTCAGAGGCTGTACATTGGTGGGACCTCCTGCTGCAGGCTCTGGCCACCACCCAGGACAGGCTGGGGCACAAAGACCTTCACTGACAACTTGATGGGTCCGGCTCTCTCTGGTGGAGATGTCAGTCACCGGGAGAAGGGAACAGACACACCTACAGGGGGCCTGGGTGGGAACCAGATGGCTATGGCATCAGCGTCCCAGGTACAGCAAGCAGGGCAGGGGGAAAGACCGCAGCAGAACAGACAGAAAGCGCCGCCTTTACCGCCTGCAGGGGTTCCAGGTGGGCGGCTCCATTTTGCACAGCCCCAGACTGTGGCATTAAAGGGCTTTCCAGCGGCCAGCAAACAAAAAGCAGTTCATCAGGAGGAGAAGCGGTTGCTTGGCCAGGAGCAGGTCCCTGGAGACTCAGTGCACGTCCCACCTGGCGTTTACTATGTCACAGGGTTACACAGGGAGTTTCCAGGTGACCAATCAAAGCTATCAGGCGCGTTTTAATTAAACTTCACATCCAAAGCGCGTATATAGTTTTTAAACCAACACTGTCATGTGTCTACTTGATGCCACCGGGCCATGGACAACCCACAGGGATCCACCCACCCCGGTCCCAGGATCAATTATTGGAAGGAAGCACATCGTATATTTTAGGGAGATTTCCATTAAAATGCCTAGCAATTAAAAAAATAAAATAAAATAAGTTACACAACAGGGCTAAACTTCCAGTGAACTGAAATGATTCATTTCCGAATTATGACACTTGAAGGGGATGTTAATCTGTGTAATTCGTACAAAGGTCTCCAGCTTTACGTTTTCCTGGGAAGGGTTTCTTAATTTTATTCAGAATTCCTTGCTTCTATTCTGAAAAATTTAAAGGCAGAGGAAGATACTTCTTCTATGAATCAAAACATGATTTCACTGTTGATTCATACTTCAAACTGAGTGCTGCTGACTTACACAGAGGAACAAAAAAAAAAAGAGAAAAGGGAGAAGGTCCTTGGCAGCAGGCACCTGATTTCAGTGCCTTTTTGGCCAGAGGACACAGGCGATGAGCCCAGGCAGGATCCTGTCCTGCTCGTCCCCTCTCCCACTTGACTGACGATCAGTGCTATATGACAAAGACAAAAGGAGCAGCCACCCCCGCCCCTCAGCCTTGCAGTGCCCCCACTCCTGAGGTCCCCATGGGCCATGCTATCACTTCCCGCCACCAACAGGGTCACCTCAACGCCTGGTTGTCTCCTGAGCCCTGCTGTTGAGGGTGAAGAAGAAATTCCGAGCTGTTGAATGATGATAGGGGCAGTGAATTAAAAAATAATAATAATAAGTGCCAGCGACAACAACAAAATCAAAGGTAGGGGCTGGTGTGGGAGAAAACGGTTCCTGAAGAATGTGAGAAAGATAAATAGGGCCCCGACTTTGTTTCATTGTCAGAAGCACTCTGGGGTTACTTGCAGCTCTTATTTATGCCCTGTAAGCAGAACAATACTGGAGAAGAAATGATTAAATACCAGCTCTGTGAGCAGCAGACATCTCATTGTGGTGTTGGGCTCACCACTGGGTGGTTTTGATAAAGGCAATATGAGTTGATAACTGATACAGTTTGCCAGGGAGTCATCTGGGGCTGCTGACAGCTCAGTGCTTTAATAAAATCATTAGAATGTAAATGTTTTTATTGCGGAATAAAGAGCCTCCAGCGAAGATGACACCACTCTCCCTCTGCTGAATGGGGGTGCCGATTAGCATTCAAATGATATCATGATAGGCTGGTTATCTTTATTAAAATTTTTCAAATCGAGTCTTCATTTTGCATGATTGAGTTTTAAACAAATGCAATATCCAGTAGGCTGGTGAGCTGGCCTGAACACTCCTGAAATAATTAAAGTGTTCCTTTTATTTTTTTTTAACATGTGTTTCATAAGAAATGAATTGGATTTGCTATTTTAATATGACAATATCTAGTTAGCTTTGCATAAAAACAGGGATGTTATAGCATAATTATTGAAAGTGTACAGCTTTTAAACATATGTTTCATAAAGCTGAATTCAATTTTCTGAAATAGGACAATACCAGTCACTTGGTGACGTGTAAAATCAAGAGATGGCTTGATTATTGAGATCAGTCCTGCAAAAGTCTTTGTAATTGATGGCAGCTCACGGTGCTCATCCCGGTATTTCCAAAAGAAGGAAGCCTTTTTTCCCTGAACAGTTTACGCCTATCTAACTCTCGTAATGTACGTGCTTTGATTGCAAGCACGTGGTCACAGAGGCATTGATTACCCAGGACAAACTCAACCCTTATTAAAAGCTAAGAGTCTTGGGTGGATATGACTAAAACTGCATTGTTTTGTGGTGGAATCGGTTAATCAATGGAAGGCTGGTCAGGCTCGTTTCGCTTTACATCTCTAGCCATCCTTTTTTCCTGAGTCTAGGCATTCTTTCTCCACTCTGACCATTCCTAAGCGTCACCCTGTGTTACAGACTCGCCACTAGTGGCAAAACTAACGTGGGTGGTTCTTGGTTATAAGGACTTGAGAAAATCAATAGAATATATGTTGCTTAAAACAGACGTCCCCAGAGTAATGGGGGTATTGATTCCAAAATGGACACAAAGGGACACAACCACAGAGCTGACATCCTTTAAGGGACAGCATTTGAGCAGCTGGCAAAGTCTGGTCCTTTTACTTCCTAGACAAGGGAAGGGGCTGGACGTCCCACTTTGACCTGGGTTGCTCTTGCTATTTTTTTTTTTTTTGCTTGTTTGTTTATTTGTTTTTTTTGTTTGTTTGTTTTTTTGGTGTGTTTTTTTTGCCGATGAAGATTTTGAGAAAAATGACTACACATTTTGTCAACTTATATTACTGTATTAGCAGACTCTGAATTTTGTAATGATACTCTCCTAACCAGGACATAAATTATGACTCAGATGCTTTAACTGATAAGGAAACCCACAGTAGTTAGTAGGATTTACAGAGCTAATCTGAGGTCAATGAGGGTGTGATAAGTTAAGAGTTTAGAAAGTGTGACCTTAGATTCTCAATTGGCATAGACAGCACTCTTTCATGTTTCTAAGACATAATTTTAGAGTAGAATGTTGAACATTTAGCGCAAATTGAAACAAGCCTCATTCTCATCAACTCACTGTAATAGAGAAACAATTCTTGCATAAGATACTCAAAATTAGAGGTTGGTATTTTGGACCCACACTCGTTATAGAGCAATTCTTAATATATTGCAAAGGAAAAACCATGAAAGGACAGAACCATATGCTCATAGGAACAATGTGTTATCCTGTCTGAAGACAAGCTGCCATCAAGGGCTGGAGAGTGAAGGCTCATGGGAGAATCTGGATTTAGAAAGGCCTTTGCAGCAGGCCCCTCAGAGAGGGCACTCCAACATGTTAGCAACTCTGATTTAGACTAAGAAACAAAAATCTGATTGGAGAAAGTGAAAAATGGTTCCCCTCCTAAAAGTTTGTGATGGAGGACCTGGGAACTGGAACAGAAACCACAGCTTTCTGAAACAGGCTGAGTGTGAGTTGTAAAACAGATAATTTCCAAGAAAACCATAGAATACTCATCACAGGTCATCTGAGCTCAAGCTCCCAGCACCAGTGTGCTCACCTCAGCACTCCAGGCTGAACCACTAACTGGTACACAGCTGACCCTTTGTGCACTTATGTTTTCTGATAAGACCAGTGATTGTTCCAGCAACACCTGGGTTTACAAGCTACCTTATCAGTAACGCCATTTCTCGAAACCTCAGGAGGTTTCTATGTAACCTTTCCTAAAATCCCCGCCTGAGACACTCCAAGTTTCTGGTGGTATCTGGTGTCCCTTGCTAACTTAATTCACCAAAGATGGCCTTTGACTGCTGGCCATTCATGTGAATCCTATATGGGGAACCGTGATTCTTCCCATTTCTTGGAGTTTTAGGAGAGCGAAGGTCCCCAAATGAACTGGAATGTGAAAGGCATCCTCTGACATGTGGGAGAAGAGAATTACCCTGAGGCAGGCCAGCCCACCGTGGTCAGAGAGGTCCCTGACTGCGAGTGGCACCAAGCCAGGGAGGAGGATGGGGACTGTCACCATTGACTGCGGGAAGAGCCAGCCCTCCATAAGTGCCCTCAGCCCCTGACAGAACTCCATGGGTTCCTGTTCGTGCCCCTTTGAGAGCTGGGTCCTGAGCTCTGTGTTCTGGACGATGCCCAAGGTGTGAAGAGGTCCCTGCCATCAAGGACACAGAGGAAGTGACTGGAGGCCAGGGCTCGGCGTCCATACTGCCTGTAGGTGCAGCAAGGAGGCAGAGATGAGGGTAGTCTCGCTTTCAGCCTAGAGGGCATACAGTCAACTGCATTCAGCAGTAACTGAATAAAGAAGGAGTAAGAAAATGTGCCTCGTGTTGTGGAATGGACTGCCTTTACTAGTGGTACTTTTTTAAACAGACCGTGTGCCCAGTATAGCATTTAATAGATGTCTATCTAATTGGTGCTGTACCCTCCCTAACACCTGCTTCACCCAATTGGCCTCTCAAGTGTTTGTCTGTAGTTCTTAGTTCTTCTCATAGGTTTTTATTTTATTGTTTTTTAATCATTTGACTTTTACCTGGACAACTTTTGAAAGCTGAGGTTTATGACCCTTTTGAGTAATGTTGACCACCTCTTGAGTTAATAACAGTTCACATTTACATTCGAGGGTTTTACTCACAAATGTTTAGGGTAATTTACTTCAGAATAGTGGCTGTTTAATCCTCTTTCAATCTTTATGTTTTTTTATGTACAACAAAGAAGTGGATGAAAATATCAGGAAATCTACCCTGTGTCTCTTACCTGCATCACACTTAGGTGTTTTCTATATTTGGAATTCCCCAGTGTGGAAATTCATGGCAACTGCATAGATTTTACCAATTCTTTGTTTTTTTCGTTTGCTTAAATTGTGCTACTTTAAGTTGTTTCCTCTCAGAATAGCACTAAATCTTGGGTGAAAACATTTTGTTGCCAAAGAATAAAATAAAACAAAATGGGCATCGCATGGTTTACTGCTGATCACGTCGGTGGTCTGGAAAGTGTAAGGACTCGACTCCACAGCCCTGGAGCAAAGCAAGAGCAAAGCTGAGAGAGACCGAGATGGAGAGGGAAAAGGACACCCCGAGTCAAGAGCCCGTCTTTAATAGACACGCTGACTATTTCCTTTAGACTAGTTTATTCACACAAAGGCCAAATTAGCTCAGAAGAAGTCATGGTGTTTAACTTGACAGCACAGACCTGAACTCTTGGCATCGTCCCCTGCTAAGGAGGAGCTGGTACAATATCTTTCTCACACAACCTCATATTACAGGGTATCGTCACAGGGGGACAAGCTCACCCCAGGGTCCCCTCTTCCAGGAGGTGCCAGAGGAACTGGCCCGTAGGTGGGTGAGCTGGGCTAGAAAGACCACTCACGTTCTGTCAACTCTTGGAACCTATAGTGTGATCATAGTAAATATGGACGCTGAACGCCGTTCACCTCACATTTTATTCTAGCTAATGTTGGCGATTTGGCGCTCCTTCCTTTTTCAGCCTGACGGTGGAAGAGTTTAGAAGCTACACAGGTGTGCCTCTGGCCTTTGGAGGTGGAAATTGAAGGCAGGGAAACTTTATGTGCCTCCCTTTCTTAAAGAAAGATGATCCATAACTCATTGCAATGTCTCGTTTTATTTTCTTTTTCTGTTAACACACGTGATTACCATACATTTGAGTCTAAAATCAGGATGTATAGCCATATACACACTGGACATGTTCTGCCCCATTTGTAGGTCTTGCAAGAAAGACTGTAATAAGGAAATCCAGGCTTCCTACCTGAGCCCCACTGCAAACAAGTATCAGATTTTCCATATTGATGCTCTCAAACCTCAGCCGTCTCAGTAGTGACAGCATGAAACACAATGTCAGGAGAAGGAGGAAGTTTTTTTTTTTTTTTTTTTTTTGTGTGTGTGTGTGTGTTTCCTCTCTAGCAGCTGGACTTAGAAAAGAAGACAGGCATGAAATTTGAGGGTAGATATGTTTCAACAATAGCAAGAACTACCAATTGTGTAATCCAATTTCAACAGGGGATTTCTCTTTATCTTAATAACTAGTGAAATGGGTGGACCTCAAATTTCATTTCAGTTTGGAAATACGCCCAACATTTTGGAGATGTTTATTCCAAACTCAGCCAACTATATAAACCTCTCCAGGCTCTAAAATCTTTCTGGGAATTGCACCAAAGGAGATTTTTTTGTGAGATTTCTAATACTTCCGGCTTCTGGAACAGTCTCCCGCTAAATCCTTCAGTAATTCAGCATCTAATCCAGACCACAAGAAAGAGCACAGGCAATTCTGGAAAAGAAAATAATGAACCTGTAAGAACTTATGTCTCAATTTCAGATAAAGTTTCAAGGAAGTTCGAACTGTATCCAAATCAGGAATCCTTAGTAAGACCATTTCTGGGCATTTAATCTCAAAGCATTGGGAAAAGAATATGCCCCAACATGGTAAGGTTCTTCAAAATAAAGATGGTTATGAATAGGTAGGAATTTTAACAACCAGGTTGCTATTTTTGCAAAGTGTTTCTTATCTTCCACAGTCTTGAGATAAGCAATTCTAGGGAGCCTTCCCCATCTCCCAGAAAGCTCGCTTTGTCTTGTGGGATGGAATATTGAGGACATGCCCTACATGTTGGTCACTTCCCATGACAGCCAAGTTCATGCTTATTTGCCATAGTTTTGCTTCATTTTGATGTGTTTTCAAGTATTTGCTGACTTAACTGTGGCCAAAGACATATGGATGCTGGACTTGCAAAGCTGTGCTAGTGCTGATGAAGACGGAGTCTGTATCATGGGAAACCGCGAGGAAACAACAAGCATGTTGCACAAGGCAGTGGTGAGTCACTGGCAAACACAAATGGATCAGAAAGGGCAGGCTTAATCCTGCAGCACGTGAAGACTGTGGGCTGTGCAGTCCACAGCAATCAGCAAAAGAGGAACACGTTAGATGCACAAGGGGTGTGGAGAGAGGGCGGGCAGCCCTGAGATCCACCGGGCAGCTCCAACTCAGTTCCAGGGAGACTGGCCTCCTGGGGATCTCTGAGCGAGGGCTGTTTAAACCCCTGCTGCTTGTGTGGGCTCAAGGTCTGATTGACTCACCCAGCATCAACGTGGGTGAGGTGCATGGATTCTAGCTCATCCTGGGACCTACCTGTGATCCTGGGGAAATCAACAGGATGTCTCAACATAGAGGAAGCGGGATCACCTTGGGAAAAGACACCAAGGAATGCATGTGTGCAAGGAGGAGAAGAGAAAGCTCCACTTCAGTATCACCTAAACCAACCGACGCTGTGATAATGCACTCAGGAAGTAGCTTAATAGCTTCCGAGTGATGTCACTGTGGACTTGCCAAAAAATACAGTGCACACACAACACGGACTCCTGAAAAGCCTCTGATTCGTCTGTGTTTAAGAAGAGTGTCTATGAATTTTGAGAGTCTGGAATTTTAGTTTAGATAATATAAATGGAATTGTTTGTTTGTTTATTTCTGCAGACAATGAACATTTCTCCAGAGTCTCTTCTACTTGAAGGTCATCATCCTAGGGCCATAACAGGAAGTTGAGGTGAATGGTTAACACCTCTGCTCCTGAAGGGCAAAGAGGACAGATACAAGTAATCACTTCATGCCAAGACAGAGTGAAAGGGATCTCTGACACCCTGTGATGGTGTCCCCAGCAGGGCGGTGCCCCAGCCCCAGCCCAGACAAGGAAGCAGGGTCAATTGGTGGTTGGAGACGACCTAGGAGAAGAGCCTACCCAGGATTTTCCCTTTGTTCGAGTCACTTGTGAATTCTGTCTATTCCCCCAAACACCCTACCAGGTATAGAAGATACCGTGATATTTATGGCCAGCCAGATTTCGTACATGATGATAACGTCCTTTATTTTCTCTAGATATCCCTTTTCATTGTAATAAAATATGTACAACATAAAATGTATCATTGTAACCATTTGTAAGTGTACAGTTAGGTGGCTTCAAGTGGATTCACACTGTTGTGCAGCCATCACTATCATCCGTCTGCAGAATTCTTTCTCATCTTGCAAAACAGAAACTGCTCCCATGAAACACTCACTCCCCCGACCCTGGGGTGGGGGAGCACGAGGAGTGAGTATTTCGTGGTTACAAGTTTGCTTTCTGTCTCTATGGATTGGCTACACTGGGGACTCAGGTGGGTGAAATCATGCATTATTTGATTTGGCCTTTTCTGCCTGGCTTCCTTCAAGTAGTATAACATTTTCAAGGTTCATTCATGTTGTGGGAGGTCTAAGATTCTCATTCCCCTTTTAAAAGGCTGAATAATATTCCACTGTACAGATATAGCACATTTTGGGAACCACTCATCTGTCAGTGGGTTCCTGGGTGCCTTCCACATGCTGGCTATTGTGAATAATGCCACTATGACCACAAAAGTTTCTACCCATAATAAAGGCAAGGACTGCCTCCCCATCCAAACACTCTGTCCCCCTGCAAGAGGGCACCACCATACTGAGGTTACTTTTTATCTTCCTCAAATAAGTTATTGAAATCACCAACTAATGTATAACTACACATACTATTTTGTTTTTAAATTAGCACATAATGTATATTATCCAGCTTTGCAAGAGTCAATAAGGATTTTGTTTGTTTGTTTGTTTGTTTGTTTTTTAATGAGACAGAGAAAGAAAAGAATACCAGGATTTTAGCAAAATCTAGTTGGCAGTTGAGGTATAATTTTTTTCTGATTGTGGCAATAATTAGCTTATTTTATTTCCCTTCAAGCACCTTATTTTGTATCAGAGACACAACAAATTTCAATTTAATTGCGAATAGAAGTTTCAAAATCTTGTCTTTTTTTTTTAGGATCAAAAGCTGCATCCTGGGGACAGGCCCTTTAAGAAGGAAGGGCGTCGGGCAGCAGGACGCACAAGCATCCTTTTTAAATTAATGCAGTTGGAGCTGTGATCAGAGATCCGAGCCTTCGTTCCGGAAGGCCTCCTTTCTCCCATCTGGGGGCTGGGTGTCCGTGGGGCTGCTGTCCGTACAATCCCTCCTGGGCCAGGCCAGCAGCACCTGTCATTTCCACCACGTGCCTTCACAGGTGACCCTGGCCGTGGGCACCCAGCAGGCAGAGGGGAGAGCCCACTGGAAGGATTGGAGGGAAAATCAGGACCCTCGAAGGAGCTTGTGCTGCCTTTTCCCACATGAGGATGGGCAACCCCCATTCCCGGTCATAGCTGACCAGCGGGGACTTGGGTGTGTGTGGAGGTGGGACATGGGAGTGCTGCAGGCTAGCCCGTGCCTGGAGGAAAGGGAGCGGGGTTTGGAGAGCAGCACACACACTTCACCTGCCATAATTCTGTTCTTCTCTCCACCCGCTGCTCTGGGGAAATGCCTGGGAGGCAGGACTCCTCCCATACAGGAAGAAATTGGGCTCTGAAGGAAACTGAGGAGGGAAAGTGCACAAGGAGAGAATCTCTGGGCCCCCAGGAGCAGCTGCATTCTACACAATACGGACGTGGGCGTGTCTGTCTCCAGCATTACCCTCCCTCTGCTGTGTGTCTGACGTTCCCACTCGCTGCCTCCTCCCTGTCGGATGCCTTCATGTCCCTCTTCCCTCATTGTTTTTTCCTTCTGCTCTCATTTTTCCTTTCCTTTCTTTAACTCTCCTGGTTTTGTAAGGTCCATAGGTAACACATGGACAAAGTGAGGGATGCTGGAAGCCCTTGTGGCTCTTTTTCTGCCTGTTTTAGGCCAAATTCCACAGGGAACACCACACAAACATAGTTGTGACCTTTCCCGGGGCCCACCCCACTGGAGGACACTGGGTGCCTGGGAGCCACATGACTCTCGGTCCAAAGTTCAGTGCAAAGTCCTAGCGTACGCGGTCAGTTTCATAAATGGAATTGACGCCTGGGTCTGTGGGTTGCCTGTAGACGAGATTGCTCTGTGTGGCTCCCACGTGAAGAACCCCTTTGGCACCCCTAAAATTCTGATTCCCAGAAGTCTGCCCTGCCACTCAACCCTTCTGGATGCCAGCGTCAACCACAGCAACACATGAGTGAAAAAAGAAAAGTTTTCTGTTTCATGTTAAAAAGTACAAATATCATATTATTGATTCAGAAAGGAAGTGTGCTGAGCGGGAACGCACTGTGCAGCTGAAGTGAGCCCCGGGGACAGCTTACGGGAGGGGATAGAGGCTGTAGAATGAAAACAGATGTTGTTCTGCATGAAGGGGAAAAAAAAGTTTGCATTTTTGGTTAAAGCAGCAGCAGGCTGACACCTGGACCGAGGATTTCAAAATGAAAATGTGCAATTGCGTCTATTCTCGAGAACAATGCAGAGAGAGGAAAAAGGTAGCTTCAATTGTGCAAAGTAACAGGATCCACGTGGAGCCTTGCCCGGCTCCGAGAGGAAGAAAGCGACACATGCAGCTCCCATTTCGTCTGATGATTGGAAGACAAATGGAAATGAGAGCGCCATTGGGAGAGCAGCTGTGACATCCATTTCATTTCTATGCACGGAGTTCCTGTAGGTTGAAGCACACATCCTGCCTCTCCTTTCTTGCATATTTACGCTCTCCTGTGCTCATGTCAAGTCAACCGGGCAATTTTTTGTGTGTGAGTTTGAAAGATTCCTTTCCTTCACTCATCTGTCATTGCTGTCATCAGTACTTAAAGTATTTCACCTGCGACTTGCAATGTGCTTACTCAGGTCTTTTATCCTATCCACGTCAAAAGAGTTTGATAGTGAGTGTAATTTTGCAAAGAAAAGAATCCCAGGGGAGAGCTTTCAGAGATGGCTCTGTTTTTAACCCTGCTTCCAGAAAGAATTAGATGCAAACACTTCCACTTAGCTCACTGCTTCTCAAGTGAAAGGATCCATTCTGATATCTGAACACGGTACAACGGAACACTTAGGCGATGAATTTGAGATTCAGCACTTGGCTGCTGGAGGTGGATTGTACTGACCACATGGTGACCAGATTCAAGCAATCTGAGAGCCTCTTGGTCAATGACTAAATTTCCTGTGCATATTTGCTGCCCATCAGCGTGAAGAAATCAGACTAGAGCAATGTCTTGACACATAGGAGCAAAGCTGGCAGCTTTGCAGAGAGTGTCTTTTCGGGGTGATCTGTGGAAGCCATGTCCAGTGTCTGCCTGCCAAGCCAGGCTGGTGTTAAGTGGCTGCTTTGGTCTTGCTGGCGTGGACACGAGTGCTCTCTACAAAATAAACAAGGTGAACAAAACAAGGAGCAATCAGGCATCTGTCTCAGTCTGGCCCTTGACACTGACAGGGGAATAACTGAAGGATACGTGTCTCCGCTGTGACAAGAAAGACTATTCTATCTCATCTCCCCTTCAAGCCTTATCACCACCCACCCCAGAGTTACCCACTATCACCTTGGAAAGGAAAGACCCACTAACCTCCTACACATTGTGTACATACAATTGCAGCAGCACTGATGTGGTTTGTACCCTGTGTATCACCTACAGCCGCCCTGTGCATTAGACCCAAGAAAGGGTTTTGAGGGAGCCACAGTCATCCTGGCCATTCCTAACAGGTCATCAGCTTATCAGCATCCTCCGTTATAATATAAAAATGACGACAGAATAATCACATTAGATATCAGCACTGATTATTAAACAAACACTTTACATTTACCAAATGCAGTCTAGAGTCTTCCAAATCCTGGGATAAAAACAGCCATCTTGTACGTCGGGACTCAGACAAATAATCTAAGACAGCTAAACAATTTTAGCCATTAAAACAATACAAAGGACATGAAGAGCTGGTCTCAGTGGGGTGAAAGGGACCCCAGAATGAATGCATGGCTCCCGGGGGATATGAAGACTGTCGCATGCTCCTTAGGTGAGCATTTACTCTGCACAGTGGGCCGTACCGCCTCCCACTGAATCACTGGCGGGTGGAAGGCGCCACAGCTGTTCGTGTGGATGAGGAACGTGAAGCTTAGCCATCTGAGATTCAAACCCAGACCCATCTGGGTCCAGAGGAGAAGAACCTGCAGGCATTCCTGGAATCAACTATGTGCATCAGTCTTACAGCTGAGAGGCTGAGAGAATGTCAGTATTAGTTTAGTCCTATTGGTAACTGTTGTGATTCACTCCGATCTCTAAAAATCAGGTCTCGTAAACTGCATGTGGGACGTGCGCAATGAGGAAAAGAGTGGCTGGACCGTCCCCAAGAGGCCTCGTGGCTGTGGCAGAAAATGAGCTCAGAGGAGCTGCCTGCCCTCCCAGGGCCTGGCATGGTCTCCCGGGACTCAGGGGCTCCTGCTGCCTTTGCAGCCTGAAGATTCACTGTTCAGCCCCTTCCCTTCCACTCCCAGGGCCTGGGAGCCCTGGTACCCCCCAAACCACAGGGACCAAGCCCTGACTGTTTGCATTTTGTAATAAATAAAATAAAATAGTTTAGGATAACGGGGCTCCAAGTTTTCATCTTTTCAGCTCTTGCAAATCCCAAATTGTAATATATGCGTGGCTTTCAGATGGAAGTCTATTTGACTTAATAACCTTCTGTTTCGGGGGCTTTGTGGACACAATACCCTTTAATTATCACTCCCGGCCCCTCCTCCTCTGCCCCCCACGTGAGGACGCCTGAATGGTGCCAGGCTGATGCGGTGGGGTTCCTTTTGCTTCAGCAAGAGGCAGAAGTGACAATGAGCACGCAACGAGGCTGGGGGCTGCTGTGGACGCTTACTAAAGATTAACGAGCCTCGTCTCCCGTCTCCCTCGCTACTCTCAGCGGAAATAAAGGGGCCCCTGGCTTTCAGTGGGAGTTTCGTGGGTACGGCCACAGAGACGCAGCCATAGGAAAGATGGACCCCAGGCGCGTCCCCGGGGAGGTGGGCGCGACCGCAGTCGGCAGGGAGTGACCTACGGGGAAATGCTCGTTTGACCAGCTTCAGAAGTGACCACAATAAGCCAGCACAAAGAGCGGCGTAAATTGGCAGAAAAGCACAGGGTAACGGGCCGCCCCACTAAGCGGAAGGGTCCCCGGGGAGCGGCCAATCCCTGCGCCAGCGCGTCCCGTGGAAGCGGCGCCGCGAGATGAATCGCCAGCGCCATGCAGATTTCGCGCGTTAGGCGAAAAGATAAATGTGTAAAGCGCTGTGTCAAAACCCATGGAGTGGCCCACATGGCAATTCAGGGTCAGTAATTGAACTTCACTCTAATTATCCCGGGGAGATAATATTAACTTAGAGCGGAGTGCGAGCGAGCGAGCCCATAACTCATCACTCGGTGGGCTGCTCGTCGCCCTGTGTTATTGAAATATGATGGCTCCATTTTTATCCTGTCATAATGACAACTGATGTGCTTATTTTCTTTCTGCGCGCCTCTAGGGGATGATGAAATAGTAAGCAAACACTCTTTCTGGTGAAAGAGCGGCACTTTATCACCCGGCTTCAGCTCAGAGAAAGCGCTGCGAACCAGAAGGCCATTTCCTGGAGCAGAAGCCACCAGGTCGCCGCCCCAGGCTGGTGATGGCCTGGCGCGCCCTGGGGACCTGTCCCGGCAACCCTTGCTCTTGTCACTGACTCCCTCTTGGCTCAAGCGTGATTCTGTTACTCATTCTTTGGGATTAGGAAGCGTCCAGGCTTCTTTAATTTATTCTCCTTGCAGGGTGGAGTGTTCCGGAAGGAGGAGAGGTTTATGTAAAACTTAACTCTCAGCTCGTGGTTCATTGCTGGTTCCCCATCACCATGTCCCACTTGCTGCAAATGGCAGGCCTTGCAGCTATACATTCCCCCACCTTTTTACTTGCCTTCCTCGCTGATACTTTGTTTTCTTCACAGACCTGTGTTTGTACCCTCAGAAGCAGTCTTAATAAATTATAGACAGATGCAGTGATGAAGGCCTCTGCTTCATAACTTTAAGATAATGTCCCATGAAAGTCAACCTAAACAGTTCTCCTGGTTATTTCAAATGAGGCTAAAGAGTTTACATTCATGAGTTGGAAAGAAGGGGTGTCTGTTCTGAAATACAGAAAAAAGGGTGAGGCCGGATGTGGAAGGAGCCAGAAGTGCCTTTCAAGGCATCGGAAACTGGGAGGAAGCTATGGGGACCCTGAGTGTTGACCCCCCCTGAAGAGAAGGGTGAAGACAAACTCAGCTTCAATTAACAAACAGACGCGGTGGGGCGCGAGCCCCGCTGATGAAAAGGCTGCTGAGAGGATGAGAGCCAGGATGGAGGAAAGAAGGCAGCCCCGGCCCCTCCCTAAAGCCTCGCACAACTGGGAAATTAATGGAGATTTTCGTTCTCAGGGACATGGTGGTAAATAAAGGCATTCAGAAGCCCTCCGCCCTCCCTCTGGGGAAGTTTAGACACAATTCGACAGTTTGCTATTTTAATTGAGAACAGAAAGCCAGTGCAGAATCCAAGATCTTAGGGCAAAAGGAAGTTTGTCTGAAGTCATCTTCCTTTGGTCCTTAACCTCGAGGTGCCCAGGCCTGGCCCCCAAGGATAGAAGTGTCTGCATCATTGTTGGTCGGACAGAAGTCAGACGCCCTCCCAGAGGGACCCTCTCTTAGTTCCACATTAACTTTCATTATTTGGTCTTCAAAAGGTTCCAAGAAAGCCTCCGTGGTGAGAGGGAAATCGGTTCATACTGATTGCAGCTCCCAAGAATAAGGCCCCAAATCACCTGGGTTCTGCTTTCCTTGACCTCGCCAGAGCTTCCAGTGAAACACAGTGCTGAGGCCCCATTTTCAGGACAATTCCTGGGACAGACTGAGCCGGACACTCTCTGTGCACTTGGAGTTATGGGGAAGGCAGAGAGTATGTACCGATTCATTATAATCTGCTTGGCCCTTTGAAGGCATCAATCACAGTTGAGGGTCACCCCAGGGAGAGTCCAGCTCCTCGCAGTTATTCTGATTCCTGTGCTAGAGAATCACAAGAACACCTTCACTCATAATCAGTGCACGCAGGCTTTCTAATGGGGGAAACACAGGAATGTGCATCTATGATTTCTTGCAGGCGGGTGGCGGGGTTAGGCAGGGGTTGGTCAGTCATCACCTTAACACAAGAATAAACAGACACACAGAGCAAAGTAGTGGGGAGTTGTAGGTAAAACCCACTCAGATAGCTCAGCATAGTTGCGGAAAACATTAAAATACTAGTGGGAATATGGATAACTGATTCAAATGGGCACAGTTCGCATGGTCACCAAAGACGGTGGCTTTCCTGCGAGGGAGCAAGTGGATTGGAGGTGACAGGGGAGCCACAGCCCCCCATGCCGCAGGACTTTGCAGTGTTGTCCTGGACCCGTGAGTTTCAACACAAAAGGATAGGAGGATGAGTGTGAACAAATCGCACACAAACTGCCAAGCCCAGACAGAGCAGCCCAGTCGTTCTCAAAAGCTTATTGACTCAAAGTCATTTTCGCAGTTTCCTAAATATAATTTTAAAACATACGCTTTCTTTAGAGATGTCCCAGTCAACTGGGAAGACAAAACAGCACTTTAAAAGACATTGGTCCATATTTACATGAAAGATCACGACAGCCTGGTAAAGCGTTACTGTCTACAAAGTATTATACATTTCAAGGGTCCTTGTAATTTATGTTTGAAAATTTTTTTCCCACACATTTGCAGTATATAATGGAACGTTCCTATGACATTTATAAAGGAACAGTTATGATCTGCTAGCTAAATGGTATGCAACATTCTATAAATTATAGTCTGAAATTTGCTCTAATGTTCAAGTATTTCTGTGACAGATTTTTCTCCAAGAAAAATTGGAAGGAAACGTGCAGAGGAATAATCTGTTATAACTGTGTTAAAGATGCGACCAGAACATTACTCTCAGAGTATTTGGGGTAGCAAATGAAAAGATATTTATTTGGTGGTTCATTCTAGTAAGCCGAGATTTCTTTTTAATTATATAGATTCTAGTGAAAAACTGTTAGCATCTTAATAGATAATGCCAAGCATTATTCTCCAACTTTTATTCAAGATCACTTTGATTTGTTAACTAAAATCCCATCCCTGCCTCCTGTCATTGCTTCCTGCTAAGGAGTCCTAGATTCAGCTGAGGTCAGCTCCTCTGGCCTAAGGGAATTTCTCAGCGCCCTTGCAACTGAATACGGTCACGTGACTAAGCTTTGGTGAGTCATGTAAGTGTACGTATCCTGTGGCAGAATTGAGCGAATGTCCTGGGCAAGCAGTAGTACCCACTCCTGCTTGCCTCTTGAAATGGGATTCAATAACTAGAACACCTCCTGGAACACCGGGGGGGGGGGGGGGGGGGGGCTGGTAGAACAGCAGAGTCCCTGAGACTGGGTCTAGACTGCTGCTGTCCACACTGTGATAGAAGAGAGGGGTGGGCAAACTCCAGCTGTGAACAGCCAGGGAGCAGATATTTTGGATTTGAAAACCGTGAAGCCAGTCTCCTCTGTTGCAAGTGCTCAGCTCTACTGCTGCAGAGCAAGAGCAGCCACAGGCAGTTAGGAAAGCAATGGGGATAGCTGCTTTCCATAAAACTTTCTTTACACAAACAGGTAGGAGACTGGATTTGCCCTACAGGCCATTGTTTGTTCAGTTTGTATGTTGGGAGATGAAAATCTCTATAGACTAATATCTGTCAAAAAACAAATCTGTTCACTTAGTATAATGTCCTCCAGGTTCATCCATCTTGTCACAGGTAGCAGGACATTTATTTATTTATTTATTTATTTTAGATAGTTTTTAAAATTAAATTTATTGAAATGACATTGGTTAGTAACATTATATAGGTTTTATCTCCTTCTTCCTAAAGGCTGAAAAATATTCCATTAAGTACAGATATGGATATGGAAATGGACATGGATATGGATAGACATAGAGATACTGATAGAGATGGAGATACAGATAGGGAGAGAGAGAGATAGAGCACACAGCTTCCCATCGGTTTGCCCATAGATAGACACTTAGGTAGTTCCCATATCTTGGCTATTGTGACTAATGAGCCAGTAAACATGGGAATGCAGGTATCGCTTCAAAATACTGATTTCATTTCATTTCAATATAGACTCAGAAGTAGAGTAAGCCAGACACAGAATGAAAAATATTGCATGGCTTCACCCATATGTGGAATCTAAACAGTTTGAATTCATAGAAACAGAGAGCAGAATGATAGTTACCAGGGACCGGGGTGGGGGGAGGCGGAAAGAGAAGTTGTTGGTCAAAAGGTATAAAGTTTCAGTTACATAAAATCAGTAGTTCTAAAGGTCTAATATACCACATGGTGCCTAGAGCCAGGAATACTGTGTAGTACACTGGAAATTTGCTAAGAGAGTAGAGCTCAGGTGTTCCCATCACACACACACACACACACACACACACACACACACACACACACGCACACACGAAAGGAAGCTATGTGAGGAGATTAGCTCGACTGTAGCACTCATTTCACAATGTGAGTGTATAGCGGAGCATCATGCTGAACACCTTTGATACATACAGTTTTTATGTCAAACATCTCTCGTTGAAGCTTTATATTACGGGTGTGGATCCCACGCAGTCCAACCTAACACACTGACACAGTCCCCGCTCATGGTGGTTTGTAGTGCAGACCTTCCCCTTGTCTTTGCTCCCTGCTCTGGAGCGTCCTCAGCAACTTCTTCCTCTCTGTCTCTGTCTCTTGTCCATTTACCTTCATCGCCATCAGCATGTTCGTTTCTTCTCTCACAATCTGTATATTTAATCGATAGTAGTCCTGCATATCCCTTGCTGCTGGAATCTAAAAAGTTTGTAGAATGGAAAATTTATCTATCACAGCGAGTCTTCCTGAACTCACAGCTGTCACACACACATAACCATTTCCCTTGAGCACAAAATATTGGAAACAAAATATTGCATTGCTATTCAGAGGATAACAGTTCAAAGGAAGAGCAAAACAGCTCCACCTAAAGAAAACCAGCACCAAGCTCTCTACGCAGGATGTGTCACCCTTGACCTGGACTGAGCTTCATGACACAATTATAGTGCCGTCCTTAGCTCCTGCCCACACGGAGTAGAACATTCAAAATGTATGAAGTAAGGCACCGAACAACCTTAGCCATCTCTACTGAGAATATCACTCTCCATTTCTAAGATGCCTTGGCCCACCCATATAGTGCAGTCTAAAATGGACTGTGGTTTTCTCTTGTTTCTCCCATCAAATGGGTACATAGAAATAGGACCAGCCATGATTAATCATCCATCCTCTGCTGCTGATTTATGGGCAAATTTTGTTGAGACAAGAAGTACAGGGATGTGCACTCCTCAACTTTTATGTTTGTTGACAATTATAAAAAATATTCTTACATCAGTTTTCAATTCTTCAACAACCAAAATTATACCAAAGTTCTTGTGTGTAAAAATCCAAGAGAAAATCACATGTTGATGGACAGGATCAACAGTGCAAGGTCCATCTGGAACTTCATGAGGACAGGGGCTGGGTCCCCACCTGTACTGTGTCTACAGCACCGGCGGGGGGGCAGGGAACGGAATAAGGTTCTGAGTAATCAGTGAATAAATGCATGAATTGATGAAATAATTCGACTAATTTGTTCACCTTGTCATCCATTAGAAAGTAGTTAAAAAGAAAAATAACTAGATGAATTGATTAGGCTTCAACTACAGGTGAGTTAGTGATCTTAAATTGCTAAATAATAATAAGGTGTTTCTGAAACAAACAAACAATATGAAACAGGATTGGACATTTGCTTATCCTCGTATAACTTGATAAGATTGCCACTAGATTTGGGAAACTCTAGTAAGTGAAGATAGAAGCCACTTTGTTATAAATTCTTAAAATGGAAGATCTTCTACGATTTCACCAACAGTTAACTCACATCCATCGATCCTTATGTAGAACAACCATTCCTTGTTACCTTTTTTTTTTTAGGTTCAATGTAAGAAAAATAATTATTCTAAAATGTTATTATAATAGTACTAAAATCACAATGAAACTAAGATATGACATAGTTCAATAAAGTAAATATACCTTGGAATTTGACATTTACCCATGACAGTCAGTTTCCTTTAAAATTAGTTCCATTAACACATAACAATGCATTATAGGTTCATTATATTCTCCACTAAAATTTTCTTGAAGGTAAGTATCTCAGGTCCTATGAAATCTCAGGAGATGTAGCTATGATCCTTGATTTTATTTAATGTTCTATCGAGTAGAAAAATACACAAAGACTCATGAATTGTTGACTGTCTCCTCAGGTTGGTTCCCCCAGAGGCAAGCATTTGGGAGGTGGTGCAGGATGAACAAACTGGGAAGTATTGAAAGGAAAAAAAGAGAGGGATGATAATCCATAGGGTAACACAGGGGCAACTGGGACGCGATTCCACTGGTGGGACGGAGAATTACACGTTCTAGAGGGGTCTCCCTGGGGAGAGAAGCTGAGGTGTACCTCCCAACACCCTGCCATCACTGGGCGAGGGCTGCTCCTGGCTCTTGAAGTGCTAAACCCACAGCTCGTTCAACTTCCCTGGAGCCTGCAGGCACGGGGGCCCTCAGCAGACAGGGCTTCAGGTAACAGCAAGCTTCATTCAGGAGACCAGAGCATGCAGACGGTTAACAGCAAGGCCATCCACAGGGTCTGCTTTAGTTTTAAACAGAAAAGAAATCCAATGCTTTTGGAATATTTGCTTTTCAAAGTAATATATGGAAATGATTTTTAAAAAGGAAGGGTGCCTTTTTGTTGTGGTTTTTAATGAAGATATGTAATTCTGGGGCGGCTCACTCACTCTTTAGCTTTCTGGATTGCCTAAAACTCAGATTCCACAGGATCAAGGCTACTTGCCAAAAATGTAATTGATTGTAGAACAAATTCAACAAAATCTAGAGAAAGTTTGCTGAATCCAAATTCTTTACATCGTAGGGAATATACAATGTAAAAATTACCAAGTATGGAAAAAACTCAAGAAAACAGGGACCCATCATCAGAAGAGAAGAAACATCAATAGCATACCACAGAAGACAGAGATGTTGGAATTAGTCAACATAGATGCTACAGAACTATTATTCCTATGTTCAGCCCTTCATAGGAAAATGGTGGAAAGAATGGGTAAGCAGAGGGAGACCCTTAGCTAAGAAATGTAAACTATTCTGGCAATAAAATGTTTTATGGGGACCTAGAAATCAATGTTTGGCAACCCAGAATTAATCATTCATTCGTCCAACAGATACCCAGAGTCTGTTCCATGCGGAGAACTCTTCTGGACTGTGATACGCAGGGTGAGTGGAGAGACCACATTCTGGTGGGAAGACATCTACTGTATAATTGCACAAATGTGGAGTATAATGTCAGGCAATGATGACATATGCCATCAGAACAATAAACAAGGTCTAGGAATAAAGATTTTCAGGAGATGCTTTCAGAGACCAATTTCCTGGAGGCGGAACCTTCATCCCCCCACTCCCACACCTCGAGTGCTAGCAGGCTGGTTGGTGTGGATGTCTGGTGTCAGAATGGGGAAGATAAAGCCACAGCCAGACTTGGGGACAGATGGCCGGGCCCTGATGACTGTTCTGGTGCTGGAGTGGAGTTTTCATGCAGTAGGACAGGAGAATGACTTCCTTTTCACCCCTCACAGTGTATTTTCTTTCTCCTTGTGTGCACCCTACTTCTGAGGAAGAACGCCTTCTCATTGCTAAGGTAACACCAACGTAGCCTACGAATGAGGCCCTGCCCTCTGAACTTCTCTGGGATGAGATGTATAAATCGTATGTGACAGAGGAGAACCTGGAAGAGCACAGATGCGAGGGGTGAATGCGGGGAGAGGGCTGCTCCTTCCCCCTTTCCCAGTTCAAGCAGGAAACCCTCAGGCTGGGTGAGCAGAGTTGGCTATGTTACTCTTCAATGCCAGTTACAACGACAAAGGGCAGAAGGAAATGTGTGGAAATGTCTTATTGTGACCCAGGACAAGGAGAGTCAAATTATCTTATCAACTACAGGTTTATTAGTTTATGAGAAATAGGGTCAAGGCCCTTAACTTTTGTGTTATTTTTAAAAAGTTTTTTCATGGAAAACAGATGTAGATCTTTGGAAGGAAATTCATGCATACTGTAAAAAGATGTATTTAATTTCAAACATTTTGGAGTCAACTGGGCTAAGCTAAGAATCTAGGTGTCTCCCCCATTGACAGGAGACTTGATCTTTCCTCCCCTTTCCCCCTTCCCTACCCCCTCTCTACTGTGGAACCCCCCACACCCCGCAACACAGACGAGAGCAGGGCCAGTCAGTGTGGTCACTGGCTTTCAGTGGACAGACACGGAGCTGAAATTGTTCAAAAGGAAAGACCACACCATGGAGAGGAAGATCAGCTACTTCTGTGTAATGTCAAGTGTGTGTGTGGGTTCTTAGACACAAAGAGGGGAAAAGTACAGGAGAAAAGAGGAAAACAAAGGGAAGAGAAGATGCACACATGGAGGGTGTGTGGGCATCTTTTTCAAGACACACACACATTCTCTCTCTCTCTCTCTCTCTCTCTCTCACACACACACATACACACACATTCTGGGCAATGAAGGTCAAAGAATTAAAAAGAATTAAACACACTGATCAGTGATACTGCTTTCAATGAATTCTCTTCTTTTCTCATCCACTGTCTTCACCAACTGTATTTATATTGGGAAAAATTACCTGAATTTGACAATAAAGAATAGCTGAAGTTTTCCTCAGAGTCAAGAAAAATATGTTCAGAAAGAGGAAGGTGGGGCTTTATTTGGAAAAAGTGAGGGGTGACGTCTGTCTTTGTTCCAACCTCAGTACCATGTTGCCTGTTCTGATGAGGAAACACTAATGTAAACCTTTGAACTTTTTCTTTAAAAGAGAAAAGCAGGAGACACACCTTGGGACAGAATATAGAATTTTTATATGCATGATTGAATAAAGTGGTATATGCAGAAACATATACTCATGGGTATCTCAAAAATGGACGTGTTGGCCCCAGG
Organism: Rhinolophus sinicus; assembly: GCF_057876585.1. Lineage (NCBI taxonomy): Eukaryota > Metazoa > Chordata > Mammalia > Chiroptera > Rhinolophidae > Rhinolophus > Rhinolophus sinicus. The sequence continues at coordinate 2,473,753 of NC_142503.1, forward strand.
TGTCATCTTATTTAAGCACATTTAGATTTGTTCATTTTATCCTGTGCCTTCTCCATGCCAGGGCCTGTGCCACGTTATAGGGTGCTGTGCACATGGTATCAAAGGACCCCAACAAACCGGCCCCTCGCCCAGGAGGTAAGTACTACAAAAGGAGAAACAACCAGCTGTGCAGAAAAAGGTCAGTGTCACAGCAAAAATCTATTATCTAGCAAATACTGATTGTCTTGGCTTTGAAGAGGCCTTCTTGCTCAAAGAAGTATTCCAGTGCATTGTTGCACGAGAACATTGTGAATTCACTCTTGGGGAAGTTTACTCCCAAAGCCCAATCCATAGGGATCCCCTCCTGTAAAAGTTCCATGTCTTTAAAATTCCCTACTGTTCTTTGGCAGTACACGAAGCTTGCAGACACCCTCTTCTAGAGGCAGCTGTTTAGCCCAAGTGCAGAGTATATGTGGATGACAGACAAGTCTATTTAGCCACAAAGATAAATCAAATGGAGATTCCACCAGACTAGGCCTTGGGAAGCCATACTGGCTTCTTCCTGACACTCCCGCACTGTCCACCAGGACAAACTTTGACCTTTCAAAGTCTCAGAGCTTTCAACCATCAAAGTTGGAACTTGGAGCTCCATGTGACCAGGGTTCTGGCTAACAGTAATTGGCTTTCTACTTTCTCAAACCTTGAGCACTTTGCTACAACTTTTGACCATTGACAGCCTCTCAACACAAGAGAAGCTCTCCTTCAGCCATCACTGAAGATTCCTTGAGGCAGGCAGGTTTCTAACTCTGGGCTCCAATGATATTCCCAGCCCCAGACAAGGAGACATGCCTTTTGTTCTTTTCCAGATATCTTCCATATACGTTTTTTCCTTCCTAGGTCCTTGAATTGGTAGGCAACATAATTGAGGCTCAGTCTTTCATAGTTTGTCCCAATCTTTTTTTGATTAAAACAAAAACTATGACCTTTGCTGGGGCCTAGAAAAAATATATATGTGGAATGGCATCTCATCTGTGATCCAGAAAATGTCTTTGTTCCATATAGCAATAAAGTTATCATTGAAATATCTTTATTTGTGCAATTACAAAATTCTACTGATTTTTACCTTGTGAAGATATTTTATAACCTTTGAAGATTACTTTTCTACACCAGATGTTAATTTCTGTGTAATTTTCAGTTTCTCAGGACTTACATCAACCTCCACTAATATACTGCCTGAATCCTCCAGAGTTTATGGTTAAACAATCCAAAATGCAAACAGATCATTGCAGGTTTTTAAAATGACAAGTTATTTTTAGAGACATGTTTCCTTTCACACATCTACATGAATATGATAATTAAAGGAAAAAACAATATAGATCAAGAAAAAGATAACAGGACACCTAGTATACAACACCTGCTAATGAAAGTTTGGTGAGCATATGGACAGAGAGGACATTGTTTGAAGCAGAGTAATAGCAATAACAATTATCCCATTTTTGTCATCTAATTACTGTAGGCTATTTATGATAGGAAATATTCCAATAACAATTTAAAGTAGTATGTTAAATTGTGGATCGATTACTGACATAGTATGTTGGTAATTATTGGCCATATAGACCCTTGTAGGGATAAAATGCTCGTGCATTACCTGTACCTTTGCTGTTTGTGACTTTTCAAATCATTGCACATGCATAACAGAATTTGACTGCGTTCAGTAAATTGAGCAGCTTTTTTCCTGCTGTACTCACATGAGCTGAATTGGTTTTATCTCTTTAGGGGAATGCAGCACCATTTACATTTACTGACCGGTATGTATAAAAGCCTAATGTCAAGAAATCCATTTGCTCTTTAATAAGAGTTATCATAACGTCTGAAACGCCTGATTTATGGAGAGCCTGCCATCAGCTCGATGGCCTGCCACTTTCTTGCTGCAGTTAAAAACCCAAGACAGGTCATGCCATTTACACTAGGCCAGAATAATAATGCCACTCGGATCATGCTCCTTGACAACACCTCATTTGTCTCATTTAAATAATGAACATGATTGGTGGAAATTGCAGGCTGTAACCCTAACACACAAAGGAAATGACAAACACACTGCAATGAATAATAAGGCACACATTGACAGGTAGCATGACCTGCTTGCTGCAAACGGCTGGTCTTATATTTACTTATTTAACCTTCACAAAGCGGATTTGACAAAAGTCCAGATGGTTAAGAGACAGAAAAATGAAAATGTTTTGCTAAGCGTGTTCTGATAAGGGAAACTGCTTCTCGAAGGTGGCTGTGCCCTTCTGATCAGGGGTTGTTCTATACTGCCCACCAAATGTCAGCCCCACTTCCCATGCAGAGGACCAATATATCACCCTGATATCGCCTTCACTTTGCAACTTAGAAAACTCCAAAGGCAGCCAAAGCATTCCATCACCCCAACCACAGTCTCCCGGTAACCACTGACAGGAGCGAGGTCACCTGATGACTGACATTGAGCAGGGTCACCTCAATTCAGGCAGCACTTTATGGGGGTGGCTGGGATTGTGTTTCGGGGTGGGGAGGGCTCTGCCTGGGGAGGAGGAGGGAGAGTTGTGGGATGAATGCAGGAGCAATGAAAATACAGGGCTCCTCTTATTGGGTGAAGGGATTGAGATACTAAACAATGAAATTCACCTACAGTGGCCAGCAGAGCAAAATAAACATTCTTTCACACAACTTTCTTTGGAGCAGGGGGGGGCAGTAAGGTCACGTTCTTAGGGAAGCCCTGGGACTCTGGAAGCTGAGAAGGATGGCCCTGGAAATTGAATTAAGTTAATTTAATTGTGTTTTTTTTTTTTTTAGAATGGGCTGTTGAGGTATCTGAGTCAAATAGCTACCCCCACCTCCCAAGCCCAGGTGTTCAGGGGACTTCAGATGAGAAGGAGGGGAATTTCAGTAAAGAGGAGAGAAAGTTCCGGTAAGGAAGGAGGAGACCTCTGTACAGAAGGAGACACAGATGGATAAGGCAGAGACTTCCGGTACAGGAGGGGGACTTCCATAAAAAAAAGAGGAGACTTCCCGTACAGAAGGAAGGGGATTGCCCTAAAGACGGAGGTTTACAGTCCAGACCCAGAGCGTGAATCCGTCCCGACATGTCTCAGCCCCACACTGAGACTTGAGCCAGCTGGTTGTGGCTTCACTTCTCTGAGCCTCACCTGTCCCGTGAGCAGTGGGGCTGCTGCGGCTGGTGAGACAGGGTTACCAAGACAACGAATCGTGGGTGCCAGAGGCTCGAGCCACGGTGTGCGGTTCTAGTTTCATTCTTCTCTTCCTGAACTTCCAGCTCCCTCTGCCCAGGGAATGCCTGCAGTCACTTGTACAACTAGCACCACTTGGTTGGCCTTGGTGACTTTCTAAACCTCGTGATGACAGTGACATAAACCACCCTCTCTTCCTTTGAAAACCTGTCCGTCTGGCGGATTGGAGGAGCTGGATATGGACCAATCTGATCATCCTTCACCGGCCGTGCTCGTCACATCTTAGGGAAGTAACTTACCATCTTGGAGCTTGCTCACTTGTTTATTTGTTTGTTTGTTTGTTTAAAAACTTATATCATCGACTTGATGTGAATTGTTTTAATGAATTAATGACATGTGTACATTAGGCCCGGCAGGGCAGGGGGCCCTCCTAGTGACACTGGATTCCGTCTCCTTTCTGAGGCTCCCTTCTCCCAGTCTTCCTCCTCCCAGACAACTCAGTCTCTAGATCACGTTGAATCCTTGACCCCTTTCTCCTCTCTCTGATGGCTCTTCCACCCAACTCTATCCTCTTTCCTGGCCTCAGTTATCAGCTCTAGAATCTCATTTCCAACTTGGAGTCCTTTTGCATGGTCTGCCCATTCATTTCCTCATTGTCCTGAATGATTCTCCTTGAATATTCCACTTATTCTTAAGACTCAAAATGTCTAAAATGTGTTATGTCATTTGTAATTCTCTACACGAGAAAAAAACACACAAAACCCATCTCTGGTGTTTGCACTTTGGTTGACAGGCTTAGCATCTTCCCAGGCCTCTGGTCAGTGCCACAGTGGACACTTCCTTTTGCCACCTCTGCTTCAGCTACTCACTGTGACCACTCTGTAGCAGCCAAGCTGGCCAGGCTCTGGGCCTCACACAGGGGTTACGTCCACAGCCTGAAGGCCATTCTGCTCCATTCTTTATGTTTTCTACACTGCAGCAAGAATTGATGTTTTTAAAAGCCATTGAATTTGAGCACTTTTGTGCCCAAGGTATCTCACAGATATCCCCTCTCTCCATGATCCGTCAAGTTCAGATCTTCACCTGCCTTTAATGTTTTCTGGAAATGAACAGCAGTTTCTACGCTGCCTCATCTGCCCTACCAGCATGGAAGGCTTTGAACCTAAAGCACGTGTCACAGTCAGTTTCCTGCACAAGTTTCTTTGTGTGGGTCTTGAGCCCCATCCTGGGGTCCCGAGCACTGCCGAGAATTCTGCCATGCATAATGGGAACCCCACAAACGAGACTAGATGGAAGGAAGACAGGCTGGGGGACAGACCTAGCCATGGAGACCACTTCTGCAAGGCTCTGCAAGCACGTTCAGGGGCTGCAAAGGGGTGAACTCTGAGGAGGCCTCATGCCAGTCGTAACACACCTGTGTTATGTAACCTGAGGCTTTCTTTGTGTCCATCTACTGGACTCAGGCACACTTAGGGTGCCCTTCCTTTGTCTCGGCAGGTAAACTGTAGGAATCTCTGCCTCATCTGATTCACTGGTGTTGCACTAAAGACCCAGTACTGTTTATTATGTCCTGTGCCACACTGAGGGCTCAGGACTCGTGGATACCATCTGTGTCACATGCAAGGTCAGTATTGGTGAGCATCATCTGCCTCACACTCTAGGGTCACTATTGGTCAGTATCACCTGCCCCACACTGCAGGGGCCATACTGGTTTGCCCCTGCTCAGTGGTCTCATGACGACAACTTGTCTTATTCCTGCACCACCCTTTGCCTGCCTAGTTGCAGCCCTGAGGAGATGATTTCTATAATTGTAAAAGCTGAAATGAACCATACATAGAATCTAGAAGTGTGTAGTGGTTCACAGAACTCCCTCACACATTACAGGCTAGAAGGAATTTGAAGTTTGCTTGGACCTGCCAGTGGAAGGTGAGCTGAAATGACTGATGAGAAAGTAAAGATTGAAACAGAAAAGGAGGTATTTGGATCTTAGATAAAAGTGTTATCTTATCTGCCAGGGGTGAATGAAGAATTATCACCAGTAGAAATCAGAGACATCCTTGGCCAGGAGATTCCAAAGTGTCCATACGAGTGCTGGTCTTAGCACTGACGTCAGCTCACTCAGCAGAAAAGCTCTATTGGGAGGCCAGCCATTGGGTCTGGCTTTTCCCTGTGCATAAGTCGCTCTTTGGTAGCCCTTGATGTATTGTTTTATACCTGGCCACTTACCCTTAATAGGAATGGAACCTACTGGCTTAGTGAGTTCTGACTGTATCAGTATTATATTGCTTTGGTGCCGTGGATAGTTATAATATCTGTGGGACTGGGGACATTTCATCCCATTCTCTGCCCACCCTGTTTTATGAATATTGTAGAATTTACAGTCATTTGCTCTGCCCTAAACCAAGAGGTCATGAAATAAGGAACTGTGTTATAAAATAATGCAAATTATTTCACAGTTCTCCAAATGTGTTTAATCATATGTCCTAAACACATGCTAATGCCCTTGCTAAAGAACTGCCAGCTGACCCACTGGCTAGAGCATGACGATGTAAGAGAAGGCAGCATAAATTTAGTCAAAGGCTGAGTGGGTGCTGCCTGGATCGGGTGAGACACCTAGCTTGCCGAAGTCTCAGTTGCATCATCTAGATAAGGGGGTACTTCCAGGGTTAACTGTAACCTGTATAATACAGTACACATAAAGCCTGCAGGATCCACCTAAGATAACTGTAAAAGCACTCAGTACATTGTGGCCATTATGAGAAGCTGTGTGCTACTCTTGTGCCTGACCTATGATCAAGAGCAATGGTGACGTTCAGTGGTGTTAAGTAACACGGTGCAGTGGTGTCCCCATGAAACATGCTAACATCTGTTAAAACCATGCCTGCAAACCGATTGGACCACACAAGCGTGATTCTTGAGGCTTTATCCATCCTACATAGTCAATGCTTGCTAAAGGTTCAATGAGTGAATGGACAAATAAATAACATTTTTCTGTAGGTTTGCATTTGTAACTCTTGGAGATACTCCATTCCAACTTTTTAGAACTGAATTTTCCTCTGTCACTGTAACACCTTCTAGGTTGCATTTTGTTTTAGATTTTAGAAAATTATTGCTATTGTTTTCTCTAATAGTTCCAGTTTCTTGATTGTTTTTTTGTCACATAACATGATAGGAATGAACAACTGAAGATAGTGATGTCATAGTCAGTCGGTTACAAGGTACATTAGACTCCTTTGTAACGCAAAAAGTGACTCAGAAGAGCAAAAATAAATACATTAGGATTCATCTAAGCATTGTCTTTTTCCAATCCATTCTAATTTTTGAAAAGTTTCTGGCAGCATCCTTGAAAGATTTACATATATTCTGAACACTTGTCTGGCAAATAATAGTAACCCAGCATGATTGAGAATGGCTGGGATATTAAATGTCAAATATCAGGGTTAATTAAGGGAAATCTGACAAAATCCTAAACTGTGTGTGGAGAGGGGAGGGGAGGCAGTCTTTTTTGACATTTTAACGGCTCAGAAGCTTTTACTCTGTCAATCAAGAGGCTCTGAAAGGCCTGGAATTCATTTACCAGTAGTAACTGCTGTGGGAAGCAGCTAGAGGACACACCGTTTTCAAATGTAAATATCGCTGGCATTTCAAACATGTTGTAGAGTTTGTTTTCCATCTTAATGCTTCAAAATTCACCCATATCTGCTGTTACAATAGGTTCTATCAACTGGTTTGGTTAAACACTGCGATCCTGGCGAAATAATGAAGGATTTCTTAGGGTGTGGATCTCGTTTGTGACCTACTAGGTGGGAAATTAGCATATGCCAAGTACATCTCCACCTTGCTTGCTGTCAGGGAGCTGGCCTTGGGGTTCCCTTAATGCTGGGTGAGGATACATATTGACTGAGTCACTCTGTCACTGTTTTTATTTCTAAAAATAGCTTAGCATTGCACCACCTGGCAATGAGACTGCTAAGGATTGCTAAAGATTGCTTTGCAAAGTCAAGACTATTTATTGTGTAAAGCTGCCAATCAACAGGATAGCCACTGACGCAGTCTTACTAAGCAATGCTCTCTAGAAATGACTCTGCCTTGGAATTGTTTCAGTAGATAACATACACACAACAAAACAAACAAACAAACAAACCCAGAAATTATGGCGATTTCTTAAAACTTGAAAGTGAGATGTCGAATAACTCTTCTAGTAACATATGTCCTTATGTCTAACATTTACCCTTATGACAATTAATTTGTTTAATTGCAGGAGTGGATTCTTCCTCTCTGATAATATCTTCAATAATGAGCTTCGTGAGTGCCGACTTTAAGGTATTCAAAAGAAAGAAAGGGGGGTAGATATTTCCTGGGCATCCTAGACATCATGTGGGATCACTACAAAAAAGGGGTGAATCCAAAAGAAAAAAAGGGAGAAGTCTTTTTAAAACTCTGCATGTAAATGTACTTAGAAGGTGTGGACATTGTAACATGCAGGGGTCTGTATAATGAAAGGTCATCTTGCAGTCATATCAGTGCACGTGCTCTACAGCTCAGCAACTCCTGATTCTCTGGGTAAAGTTGGACACTTCGCCACTCAAACTTCTAAAGGGATGCTAGCCAGGGCACTAGGGGAACGGTGGCACTGTGTTTCATGGCGGCGGCCGTGATGTCAGGACAGTGACAGGGATATTCCCTATCCAGGCTTCTGTCCGGTTGGATGCGAGGCTCTGCAAGCATGTAATACCCTGGATTCTGCTGTCCCCTCCTTGGGTCCTGGGAAAGGAAAAAGCCTGCTGCATAGCCACTGATTCTGTCCCTTTGTTTACTGCTCTTCCGTTTCCATGTACCTTCTCCTTGTGACAGGATCTATGGCAGTTGAAGGAAAAAATTAAAAGTAAATACATCTTCCACACGACCATTGAATTGATTCCTATTTCACACATCATGATTGCACTGGTCAACCCTCAGAGGGGGCCAAGCACGGCTTATGTAGGAGATAAGGAGAGTGGCCTCAGACACTTCGTGATGATATATTGCGAACATAACTTGACTGAAGACGCTTCTCGGAGCGGAGTGTCCAAGACACTCATTAATGTCCCAGTCACTCATCTGAACATCCATCACAGAAAACTCTGGAACCTGAATTATAGAGAGGAGTTAAACTTGGAAGAAATGAGATGTGATTCAACCCCTTAAAATTTGGGAGTTTGTAACATTTTCACACGCGATCTTCTCTCCTTCCGCAAAGTGAGTCCATTGGGACCCACACAACATATTTCTTCTCCTGTGAAATGAGCTGAGTCCAAGCAGTAAGGCTCTGACCATGCAGGACATCCCCATGCCTGCCGGGATCCCTGTGGCCTTGCCATTTGTGTCACTCAAATTACGTGGCCTTAGGTCAGGTCTTCTGTGATATGGAGGTCTGAGCTGCCCCCTCCAAACAAATGCCACAATATGAAGAAAAAACAGTCACTTCATTTTGTATGAAGCTTTTACACTTGTGGGCTGGGGATGTGTTTTGTTAGCTTATTACCCACCTGTTGCTCCAGCCTGTAACACCCTATGCCGGAGAGAACAGCTGGACTGACAATTCTTGTAGGGTCCCTTTAAGAAATAAATGTTCAAATGCAGGGAAGTGAAGGGATGTAGATAATGTTACATGTATATAGATGTGTGCATCCCTGTGTGTTAAGGCAGATTCGTGCACACACACACACACACACACACACACTCATTTTGAAATGAAATGACTTCAAGCTCATCTTGCCATCCATCCATACTTTCCATTCTACTATCTACTGAGGCGAATGTACTCCTGCAGTTTTGTGGATGCCACTTTGGGAACGACTTATCTGTGTCTCTAAGGACCAAGGTAAGCATGTGTTTTATCACAGCGCTCCCCGTAATGTCGATCAGTTTCAGATCTTAGAAGTGAGCTTGCCGAGTCTTTCATTCCTGGTTCACCTGGATACACTCTCCCACTGGGTTGGGATGAAAAAGACTGAGGGGTGACACTGAGGTGGCCCGTTTAAAATTTCTCCCAGACTAGACACTACTTCAGAGGTCAGCGATTTCTCTGCAATTCTCTAATATCGCTTTCCTTGCTGGCCGGAAGTAGAGCGTTCCTATGAAACCTGTCACAAGCTGAAACGGCATAAAGCAAAGAAGCAATTACCATTAATTTATATGGAGACATTTTTAGCATTCCCAGACCCCCCACATAAGCCACCAAATCATACCAAATAACACATGCAGCCTAAAATAACACCAACACAGGAAAGGCGATGCCACTCTCCCTGCAGGGTGCCCTGCCTCCATAGTCCCCCCCCCACCCCACCCTCCTGGAAAACAAATGCTAAACACTATTTTCACTTTGCACCTTTGATCTTAAAAGTGAAAATCCTCTTCGGGTTTTTTTGGGTTAGAGAAAACAGGTACTAAGGTAGGTCTGTCGTGAAAGCCAAGTTGCTTAGCGTGAACTTTTGAAAACCTGGGGATACCTGTACTGTAAACAAGAATTTTCAGAGAAGAGGAGAGAAAACTGATTTACTAGGCACCATAATTGGGCCCAGCTTTGAACCCATTACTGCTTCTGAGTAACGACCAGCCTGTGTCCTTCCCGGTGAAATTAAGGCTAGAACCCAGACCTCCTGAAGCATTAGCTCTACCCTCTACCTGAACTGAAGTTCCCCTGCCACCTCCAAGCTGCTATTATAGAAAGGAGCTGAGAGCAGTTTGCACACCACATGGACCCTCTCAGTCAGGGGGCCATTTTCAATACTAGGTGCACATCGACCGAGAGCACCCAGCTCTCATGACATGAGGGTTCTCTTGTTTTTTTATACAAAAGGTATGATTACTATGGAACCACACCCAAACAAAAGTCATTTTGTGACTTTTAGTGAAATTTTCTTTTTCAGACCATCTCGATAAATCAATAGTTATCTTTAAAAATCCTGTTTGTTAATGTTGGAGTTTTATTTATCTTCCACAGCTAAAGTTTATTTGATTTATTTATGCATTTAAAGTTTATTAATTTGTAGCACTAAAAACATTGAAAACAATTATACCCCATCTGTGTTTCTGAATATAATTTTTTTATAAATAAATCTCGTCTCATTTTTATTTATTTTCCATAGTTGAAAATAACTTTTGGATAATAACTTTCTGTAGTAGCTATTATTAGCAAAGAAGATAAACAGTTGAAAACTAGGTGGGGCACCATTTCTGAGAATTCCAATGTAAACTATGTACATATCTGAATTAATTTAGGTGAAACCCTGACTGAAAACATGGTGAACGTTTTTATGGCTTCTTTAGTTTTCATACCATTTTTATTTAATGAGGGAGATGAGGGTGGGGGAAGGAGAAAGAGAGAAGGAAGGGAAAAGTGAGAAACGGATGGGAAGCCATTGGTGAGTTGTCAGTTGAATAGCTTTGATTTTTGGTCATTCAGGAAGGGAAGGAGTGAAGAGGAGTCACTACAATTACTACCATATTTCAGTTATATCAGAACAACGTAAATTGTTTAGAAAATTCAAGATACGTACAGTGAAAGTAACATTTCACACTAGTGAATATACAGGCCCACCTGTGGCAGGTGGTAAGTGGTTAGGGTTGCAGTTACCCCAACTATCCATCTTCTCACCTAAAGACTTTGATGGAGAGGTAACTAGTTTTCAGACGTTTTCTGTAGAAGCCAATTTCTTGAGCAAACTTCTTTTGTTCTAGCTATGAGGCATGTAGGCCTGCAAAAGCATTAAAGTGGAGGGCTCCCTGGAGAGCTCATATGAAGCCAAATAAAACGGCCTACAGGTATTCAGCCCCGCCCACCGTGCCCAGGACAGGTACCTGTTGATAGAGGAAGCACTCCATTTGCCTGCACTCAGTACGTCATGGCCTGTCTATAAACATCGTGTCCCCCTGACCTCTCAGGATAGAAAATGCCTTCTGCAAAAACACTCTGAGCCTTGTTCTACACACACCCCATGGTAGGGAGAGAGGGGGGGAGGGTGTGTTGAAGGGCAAAACTAGCCCTTGGGATCATTGCACACGTTAAAAACCCCTCAGGTGAGAAGGTGCATCAAAAAATGTTTATAACTCTCCTCCTCTTCCTTCTTCTTCTCGTAATTCTTCAAACATGAATTGGAAAAAAAAAAAAAAGGAAGTCATGGTAGAATGAATAATGTGAATCAAAATACTCTCAGTTGCAGAGCAGGAAGCTTGGTGTGGTTCCTGCCTCCTCATCATTCCAGGTCCAGGCTGTATGTTCCCCTAAAGATCTAGCCAGTCATCCTGATGGTTTTCCCAATTAGAGTGCTACCCCGGGCACGACGAGCACCTACACACCTGTGATGGATGAGTGATGGGTAGAGAGATCTCGTGAGGTAAGTGATGGATAGAGCAATATGCGTCTGTCTTCATCAGTCCTAGCTAGGACTGCTACAGTTTAGCAAAGCAACACAAAACCAAACACTTTTAACTATGAACAAATAAGATATTAAAATGTTTTGTTCTATAATTCTATAAATTATCATCTATTATAACGATGAAAATTAAGTGGTGAAGTACAGTTAATATTTACTTACCAATGTAAGTAAAAATGTATGAATCCATTGTTATGTCACAAATTGTATTTAGTAATAGTTAGCCTGGTGAACCATAGCTCTGATGGAACCTATATCGGTCTCATTTCCACAGTTTTCCAATAATATCAGCTAGGGACAGCATTGAAGATATCAGTGCTTTTTTTAACGTAATGTAAAATCAATATCTCCTGGGTTATATAGTATATTCTAAACTCGATCCTTCCAATTAGAATAAATTGTCTACATGGGATTTTTTTAAAAATACATGGGTAGCAATGAGTAGAACCAACTTGTCTTACTCAGAGCAGAAATTAAGTGCACTGTTGCCTTGGTGTAGAATACGTGCCTCTCTACACAGCATGAAAAGGGAGCACAGATGTTGGACACGAGAGGAAAAGATCCATATGTGCCTTTCCCAGCCATGATTTGCTAACTGTTATCGTCTCAATGAATTTTACTTACTCCATTTATTTAGGAACTGTCCTTCCCATAGAATTCACTTAAAAATTAATGAAATAAGTTTTATCTTTTTTACTGTGTAGCTGAGAATGGAAAGTTTCTAGCACCTTAATAAACTGTGGACACAGCACAGGGGAGAGAGGCTGTGTGGAGCCCTGAGCCAAGGTCTCAGAGGATCCTTCCTCAGGAACTGAGTGACAGGGACCATTTACCTGTGACCGCCCTGCATGGGGAAGAGAGCGACCTGGGGAGGCATGCGCCAAGCTGCCCAGAAGAGAACACAGGGGCAGCGCGCCCCTAGCATCTGGAGGACCAAGGTGTGACCATCAGTGACAGATGCAGACACAGCAAGCATTTCCACTCGAGGGGCTCCCAGAAGTCACTGTAGACATATGCTTGATGAAGTGTCCATTGTGATTCAACACTTGAAAAAAGTGCCTTTACCATCCTCAATTTATTAACACAGTGTTGTGACAACCCTAAGTTAGACAAGGGTAGTAACATGATACACCCCCTTACAAATTTATTTCCACCGCCACCTTGCCACCTATCTTTTAATGCCCAGGGATTTTAGTCCCAGCCTGTTTTAATTTGAATATTATTTTCATACTATGTAAATTTTTTTCAGGATTCATAGCAGTTGGTTTCTCTTCTACAACTATAATTACCACAATGGTTTAGATGCAAGTTTACGTTTAAATGGATTCAAGTCTCAATACCAATTTCTATTACAAATTTAACTTGCTCACATTATGTGGCACAGAGTAAGCCCACAACAGACATTGGCCAAAACGTCCACCAAGGCAATAATTAAGGTTAAATGAGGTCTTATGGGCTGGGCCTTGATTCCATAGGATTAGCGTCCTCATAGGAAGAGAAATGAGAGATCTGTCTCTACGCATGCACTGAGGAAAGGCCGCGTGAGGACACAGTGAGAAGGCAGCCATCTGAAAACCAAGAAGAGATTCCTCATCAGAAACCGAACTCTGCTGAAATCTTGCCCTTGGATATCTACCTCTAGAGCTGTGAGAAAATAAATTTCTATTGTTCAAGCCGCTCCGTCCGTGGTCTTCTGTTATGGTGGCCTGAGTAGCCCAAGGCACTGAGTGAAAAGATTGTTATCTGACTTATTTATCTTCTCCCTCATCCTTCTCCACAGCTAGAAAGTAAGATTTGTGTGGAGAGATGTCTGTTGGGTTGGTACATGGTGTCCCAGTGTGAAGAACATGGCTTGCAGCTAGAGGACACTCCATAGGTGTCTGTTAAGGGAAAGGCCCTGGCCTACAGTGTGCCCCCCGCTAGAGGTACTCACGATGGCCCTCTCCTACCTGTAGCAGCCTCTCTTCCAGCTGGCGTCCAGACCGCTGCTTCTTTTTCTACTGGAAGTCATTCCGTAAGTTTCCTCACTGCGCTGCTATTCCATGCAATTTTCAATTCTATTTCCACTGTATTACTGTTGTTTAATGTTCCCTTGTCATTATCATTTGGTTTCAGTTGTAATTGAGAATCCATTCTTAGACACCTATTTGTCATATTTCATACCTTCCTTAAAAAGCTATCAGCATGTAGATCTATTCTTGAGTTTGGCTCTGCCACTTACTACAAGCCCCCAAAATTGTTACTTGCTCTGTGTCACCTCTTAACTCAAAGATGAGCACTCCTCTGTCACATCATGGGTCTACCAGTTAAATGGCCCGTCACACATCCATAGCAAGCTGCAGCTCCCGGAATGTCACTTCCTTTTGCGTCTCACCCTTCCTTCCCACCACTTCTATGTCTTCTCTAAAGAAATCACATGTTCCCAATAGCCACGTTGAACCTTAGTAAGTCAGGTACTGTTGGGTATAACGTGGCTAGCAATTTAGGCAACAAAATGTGTTACTGCCTTGAATGTGTTACTGAATCTTCAAAAAGTAGAACACCACCAGCAAAGGGATCATAACTGGAAAGAACGAACAAATCACGTATGTTAAATAGCGACACATCTTTTTTGTACACCATGAGCGCTCACTTTGTGGCAGGTGCTGTGCTCAGAGCATGCACGCACAGGTAAGGCAAAACCACAGACAAGGCTCCCACTGTGAACACTGAGCATGATAGGGACCGCGATAATATCTTGCTTTCGCATCTGTATTTTGTCTTAATCATGATGTTTGGAAGAGATCACTGGCTTCCAGGAGCTATATAACAGTCAAAGCAGGAAGTCAAAGCAACGGAGACAGTTAATATTCACGATTTTTTTTTTGTAACTTTCAAAATAAATCAATGTAATTCCCCTGTGAGAGAAGCTATGGATGGAGTTTCCCATTATGGTTAGTGAGAATAGATGAGCAGGGGGATATGTCTACCAGCTCCAGTGTCACCGAAGTTCCCTCAGGTAACCTAAGAGGACCACGTGGGAAAGAAAGGAGAGGAGAGGAGAGGTAGGGAGGGGAGGGGAAGGGAGAGGAGGGGAGGGGAAGGGAGGGGAGAGGAGAGGAGGGAAGGGGAGGGGAGGGGAGGGCAGAGGAAGGGAGGAGAGGAGAGGGCTGCAGATCATTCAGTGAGCACACCCTCAGCATACATGCTAACAGGTCAAGGACCTGCTCTTCCCGCCACAAACAAGAGACAGAGTGGTGTGGAAGGGACACTTTAGCACCTGCCCACGTCTCAAGAGAACTGCACAGAAGTGCACTTGACTGTTGACAGTTGCACATACAGGCAAAAGTCTACCATCTTGTGCAGTAAATGAAAATGCAAAAGCAGTGGCAGTAACAGCTGAGCCCAGCCACACACACACAAGTGCTGAGTGGTGGGTGCTAAACGGCACATCCCTAGGAAAGAAGACTCTGGGAAAATTTCACCCATTCTCAGCCCAACTCTTATACAGCTATTGGAACTTTACAAACATATATCCAAACCTATACTATAGATGGAAGACACCATCACAATTCCCGCTAGCAACAGAGAGCTTTGCTTGTCTTCCGTAATCGTTATCTCATTGCAGAGATAGTAGTCATTTCCCTAGATGGCCCCGTGCAGCTTTTGTCCTGAGGGCTTGTCGGTGTTCACTACTTGAATTCATACTGCTGTTGGTCATCTGAGCACTGATGTACCAGAACGGTCTTTTGGGTGCCATAGTTTTGCAGCTATTGATTTCTTAGCTACATTGCGGAGAGCAGTGCAATGTGTAAAGTATGTTTCATTGACTTCATAACCATGTGTTACTGTTTTATATTTGGCAATGACTTAGAAGTTCAGGTCAGGTACACATTGCCCTTGTAAATGTCGACAAAACTCCCAAACGGTGGCCAAACCCCATGGGAGTGCACAGTGTGGTGACAGCAGCATCAAGCATGAGGGGTTTGGAGGTGAAGCACTGAGCATGGTGCGGGGAGCGTGGCTTGGAGTTCTCCAGAGCTCAGGTAGGCACGGAGCCTAGGACACAGTGGGAGCTCTAGAGAGGTAGCTGTTATCATTTCTATCCACTGGGGACCTGGCCCAGCTCGTGGAGCCTGCACGAGCATCCCTGGTAAGGTCCTTGTCATCTGATGTGTCTGCATCTGTTGCTGTGGCTTTGAAGCTGGACTTCCCGTAGATGTCACACTACCTGAAAGTGTAGCAGTTTTGGAGCTCGTTTCATAGTCTTAAGTAGACACATGCAGAGTAATGGTAACAGGATGCATTGTTGAGCCCTCTTTGTTATATTTTCATTCACACTCTCACGTATTATTCCTGTCCACTTGTTCAGATGGAGAAACTGAGGTAAGTGATGGTGATGCAGGTCGAGAATGTTCTAGTCCTCCCCACTGTGCATCAGAGCAAAGAGGATGGTGAGGGCAGAGGGCTGGCATTCCGTTTGTGCTCCTGGAGAACAGTCACCATGTGGCAACACGGCAGTCATAGAGATGGGGGGGGGGGGGGGCGGGAATGTTGCTGCTGCATTCCCGCATCTGGCCTGTCCATGCAGTGGTCTTGCATTTTCCCTATGGCGGGCTTGGCCACATTATTGGAAAATGGAACAGTCTCCACAGAGAGAGGACTCTAACTAGACCACGTGGGGGGAGTCTGTGCCTCAGGCAGCAGGTCAGACTGGAGTTCTTGTGTCCTTGGGACCCACTGTGGTGCGCTCACCTGTGCTGAGATGAATCAAATAAAGTGCAAAGAGCATTCTTGAGGACTTCCTGATTCCTTCCATAATTACACTCTCAGAATTTTACAAACTGGTGACGGTCTAATGTCTTTCACTCGACATTAGAAATACAAGTGTGAGAGTGCTGTGGCCCATCTCTGGTGAGAAGAAGGTTTGCAGGGACCCCAGGCACATGTGCATGGAAACACGCATAAGCCCAAGCCAGGCCGTGGGAACAGACATGGGAGCCAGCGGTCTGAGACTGTGAAGGCCGTGGAGCTCGATGGTGCCATCGGTCCACTTCTGTAGTGGGTTTACGCCATGCGAAAAAGTAAACTGAATTTAGTGGTGATGATGAAAGGGCAGTGGCTGCTGAAAGTACCAGAAGGCCAGCCCTCCGCCCTGAGCTCTGAACGTGCGAGAAATCTGCTGTCAGAAGATCACTGAGCAATGAGCTGAAGAATGCATTCCTGGTGGGCCTGCGCAGCCTCTTTCGATGGCTGCTGATTTGCTTGTAGACAGCGTGGCTGTCCTGGCAGGATTTACCATCACCTGGGGCACAGGGGATGCTCCTGTACAAGACGTGAGCGAGTCCAGTGCGGACAACTCTTTGAAAGAGCCGTTACTGCAGCATTTGATGCGCCAGCACAGTTACTGACAAGAAAAGTTGTTTTGACAAGTTCAAGAGCCTTCGCATCCATTCTCCTCCCCTAGTCTGAAGCATTTGCTATCAGGAGTGGGATACAGACCCTGACATGGTCAAGATAACAGAAAGCAGTTCTGTCCCTGGAACATAAATCTCAATGAGGAGTTGGGGGAGTGGACGCGTTCACTGGATTTCATCATAATGCTGCTGCTTTTTCTTTTTTTTTTGATCCCCTCTTACTCGCATGATGAAGGTACTTTTGCTTGACCTTGGGACCTGTCAGGAATCAGTATGCTGCCTTAAAATGATTTCAGCTTCAAAACATTTGACCTATGAATATGCTTATCGTTTAACTTATTCCACAAAGACCTTTGCAATTTAATGACACATTACTCTTGGGGGGCCTTCCAGGAAATAGTCTTAGTATATAGGGGAAGAGAAAGATGGAATTCTGATGACACTAGTTGTAATCACTCTGAAATACGCATTATTGACCTCTACTTCATAGTAAAGAAAAACGTGCAATTTATTGTAGACTGAGGAGGGTAAAAATATCCAACACCCACAAAGAAATAAGAACTGAGTGTACTAAATATCGATTCTGTTTATGTATATCTTATAATCCACTCTGCTTTCCTTAGGATATTGCTTGAAAACACCCAACGTACTAGCTGGTGTACAGCATACAGCAGGCATGCTAAACCCGGGCTGATTTTGAGTAATTGGTGACACTTAATTCCGTCTGGATTGCCTTTTTAGCAAAGAAAAACATATTCTTAATTTTAATATATTGCTGCTGGAAACAAGGTATACATTTTCATCAACAGATAACTATTTAGTTTATTATATAAAACACACTTTTTAATTGCAGTGTTCGAGCTCATTATTATTTACTGATGGCCAGATACATCCAGTTATCCCTAAAAGGGACAAGTATACACTGAATATTTCCAAACTGTAATAGATTTTCTGAACTTGGTCCTTGTTTTCCCCAGCAGGATGTATTCACATGCAAACCACCTTGTTACTTAATGCATGTCTTCAGCAGACGTCTGGGTCCTTCACACAGCCAGGACCCTGGAGCAAAGCCAGGTGCGAGAAGGATCCTGGGGGTGAGAAGACCTGTTGTCATTCTCAAGGCCTCTGGGAGGAAAATGGGTGCTTGGCCTTTTGAAGGGTGAACGCTAAGGACACCTATGCGCTCAGTGGGAAAATAGGATTTGAGAGGCAGCGTCAAGGGGGAAGGTGATTTAAGGAGCAAGTCAGACTGCAGGGGCGGAGAGCAAATCTCAAGGCACAAAATCATATTGAAATGTCATTGGAATAAAAAACAAGGAAGGAATTCATTTTGCAATGGTTCAAATTAAAAAAAGAAATGATCAATTGGAGAGGATTGCCAAATACCAAGTCTAAGCTACCATGTCTTCCTAACTTATGGTGTGAAATCACTGTGAATATTGATCATCTAAATTTCCTTTTTCTGACCTTCAACATGTGCTTTTTTTATGATCTTTTTTCCTGATCACCTGAGCTAGCAAAAATGAAACTACGGAGCAACAGCTTTAAGTTATATTTTCCTCAAGCACACTACACGGAGGTCGCTGTGACAACATGTGAAGCCAAGATTGAAAACTGATTGAAAAAATATTATGAAAAATACCACATCTGCACAGACCCTTTAAGATGCCAAACATTTTCCCAAGACCCTATAATTGAAAAATAAAGTAAAGAAGTCATCTGTCATGATGTTTTTAAAAATGTAATATTCGCAACCCGCTTCCCATCAGTATCTGTGGCTGTGTTTCCTCCCTCAGAAACAAAGAGAGGCAGAATACTTGCTTATGTTAATGGCATTCTGCATTTTTAGAATCATTTCCGTCTGGTTCATGAAATTCACCACCCACCCTTACATACCACTTGCATTGTTTGAGAGCAGGGCAGCTACAGTCAGGAGAATCCTGGAAGAACCCCTGAAAGGGAATATCCCCGGATACCCAGTGGAGTCCAGCCTAGGATGAAAAAATCCACAGAACATGTGACCGATGAACAGAAGCATCCCTTTAAAGTCCATTTCAGCCAGAGATGAAGCGCAAACAGATCCTTAGGTGAAGATTAGCCACAGAGAGAAAGCTGAGAGACAGGGTCAGGCGCTCAGCTGCCCTGAGCCTTTCCTTCCACCCTGACCCTCCCCAGGATGGTCATCACGTGTTAGTGGAGACCCTGGCTCTTTGCTGCTCAGGTGTTTATCGTAAAGGAAACTGCCCAAGTGGAGTGTCGTGAGGTCTGTCAAACAAAAAGTCTCCTGGCTGCGGCACGTTTCCACCCCTTCATTCCTTTTTTAAGTCTTTAGCTTGTTCTCACCGGCAATATGGCCGAGACCATGACCCACTGTTGTGGGCTAAATTGTTTCTCCCAACGATATGATGACCTCCTAACTCCCAGGACCTGTGAATATGAGCTTTTCTGGAAATAGGATTTTTGCAGGTGACCAAAAATGAGGTCATTAAGGTGGACTTCTAGTCCAACCTGTCTGGTGTCCTTATAAAATTGGGAAATCTGGACCCAGGGAGAATGCCGCATGAGACGGGAGTTATGCTGTCACAAGCAATGGGATGTATAGCCAAAGAAGGTAGGAGACAGGCCGGGAACATTCTGCCCTGGAAGCTTCAGATGGCACAGCCTCGTTGACACCTTGATTTGGGGCTTCTGGCTGCTGGACCTGTGAGATAAATTTTTGTTTTTTAAGCCTGCCAGTGTGTGGCATTTGTTAGAGCAGCCCTAGCACACTAAAGTGCACCCAAATGAGGAGATTCTCTTTTCAGCGCTGAATATGCATTCTGGTGAGAAGTGTCAATGGAATGTGCTGGTTGGGCTGCTGACTGTGGCACAGGCAGAGGGAGGGACAAACATGCAAAGTCAACGGCTGGTTAATGTCCTCGACCTGGGGAAGCATTGTGAAAATCCCTAATTTCCTTGGAACGTCTGCGTTGGACAGAAAGTTACACCACACTCCTCCTTGTCCAGAAAACGCTCCGAAGGCCCTCGCCATCCTCTGTCTTCCACAGCGACGGGTGGGGGCATAAGTGGCACTCAGTGAGGCCGAGTGAAATGCCTGTGACAAGCCAAATGACAAACTCAATCTCTTCTATTAAATTCTAACAACGTTCTCACTTTAACCTGCCAAAATGTAGTTTCCATTTTATAAATGCTCATTGTCATTATCACCGGGTGCGTAAGCATTAAAACACGTACTACAGTTTATGGAACTGGGAGCCTTGGCCGGTTGAGGAACATATACTGCGTTGTATTTTGTACACTGTTGTGTTTTCTTAAAGTGCAGGCTACATGCATTCCTCTTGTTCCCAGAATTTGTCAAAGGCACAGGACAGGCAGACTGGGAGATCTGGCTTCATGTATAACTGAGGATTGCCTGACTGTAAAGCCACGTTTCCAAGTGTACATTTCCAGACTTACACATGTGAGGCCGGGTGCCCAAGCAAAGCCCTCAGCATGCATTCCTTGTGCTCTGTCCTGAGCCAGCGTGTGCTAAACGGGGTACAGGTGTGTCACTTACAAGAACGTCAGTGATGACTTAGTGATAGCAACTGGTCACTGGGCCCCGATTCTGATGGGGTTGTAGGTGTCCGGATGGGGGCAGGCAGAGCTAAGACGAATAAATCCCAGCACTTTCTGTGGAAGAACAGTAAATATTTTCTAAAAACTCATCTATGCGAAGAGACTATGAGTCCTCGGCAGTGCGCAAGAACAGTATTTGTCATGCCACTGTGGAAGCCTCTAAACAGATAGGGTAGTTTACATGAAAAATTGACCTCATTGATTGCTTTTGCAGTTACCTAATCAAACTAACTAAATTCAAGTTTCTTAAAATGCACAGTGTGGGGTTGAACACCTCTCATATACTTTGAGAATGTTCCTGAACTGAAACACTGGATTAAAGCAAATTTGATTGGACAGGACCTAAGGTTGGCTGAAAAACCACTGAAAACTTCCCCTTCTCCAGCTACTACTTGAAACCTTGATAAAAGATGATGGTGGCTGTGGGGTAATGGGTCACCTCCAGGACCCAGGGTCCTGCCAGCCTGCTGCCCTGCTCACTCAGCTTGCAGCCAGGCCCCTCTCCCTCCCTATCTGTTGTTTCTCCCATCCAAGATATCTTCCTAGGTTACCTACGTGATGCCAGGACACCTAGTCAACCCAAGGATGCTAGCAGAGGAGGGAGGGCATTCCAGTGACATTCAGGTTGTTCTGGCATTTTCTGGTTTCAGTTCTAAACTGCATTTGGTGACATATCTGTCATTTGCACTTGCTTCTCCCATCACTCCGCCCATGTGTAGCTTGTATTCTACTTCTTAGACACCCTGTGTCGACTGGGAGCCTGGCAGTGTGTTGCTCATAGAAGCAAACAATTGCTCAGAGAAGCAAGCATAGAGGAGCAGGAAGCCCCCCCCCCCCCCAGAAGACACACAGCCTTCCCAGGAAGGGTGCCAGCCGAAGCACCATAGCAGGCAAGACACGTGGATGCCACACCCACACATAGTGCATGTGTGAACACACACACATGCAAGCGTCTAGGAGTCGGGCTGACGTACCACCCTATTTTCAAAACATTGAAGTAAGTGTACTGGATGTTTGCTTTTTCAATGAATAAAAGCATATAGTGTTAAATGGTGGCTTGATGCATCTCTTACTGGAGCCCAGCTAAGATTTTAAATGTTATCTTGAACTAATGCATATTTTAAGACATTTGTAATAGTGCACACATGGAAAGTGTATTTTTTTTTCTTATTTGTTTCTGCTTTGCCATCTCCCTTCCCTTCATCTCCATCAATCTGTCTCCCCTGGTATCAAAGTAATGTACCTATATTCGTTTCCTATGCTGCACAATCAATGACCATACACTTATTTCTTTATTGTGTCACAGTTTCTGTAGGTCAGACGTCGGGACACAGCTCTGCTCAGGGCTCCTAAGGTTAGGATCCTGCTGGATGGGCTGCATTCTCATCTAGAATCTCGATCGGGGAAGGAGCCCCCCTCCAAGATTCTCTTTTGGCCGCAGAATTCATGGCAGCTTGCGTCTCCAAAGCTAGCAGAGAGTCTCTGTGGCTTCTGTTGTCTCACTTTTGGACCAGCTTTTAAAGATTTATCTGATTAGGCCAGACCTACCCAGAATGATCACCTTTTGATTAACTTAAAGTCTACAGATTAGAGACCTCATTTACAATGCAAAATCCATTCATCTTTGCCACATAATGTAACATAATCAGGAGTGACAGCCGATCGCTTTCCATATTATATTGATTAGAAGCAACTTGCAAGAACCACGCTGACTGGGAGGAAAGAGATTCCACAAAGGCATAAAATTGTCACCTTCTATCTGATCCTATGTATTGATGGAACCACCCTTTTATGTGTTTCAACGTATCCACTCCTGCCTTGACAGCACCTCTGAAAATCATGATTGCCATCTGCAGGAACAAAATCTTTACAGTGAAACACCCAGAACTCTTTGCCTAAAGACTTCACCCCCAAGGGGTCAGGCTGAAGTGAGGGGATTTATTCCCCAAGCAGGGCCTTGGCTTGGAGACCATCACTCTCATCCCTGCCTTGATCTTCACATGGCGTCCCTGTGTGTCTGTGTTCAAATCTTCCCTATTATTTTTTTACAAGGACAAAGTAGCTTCTTCAACAAATAAATGGAAATCAAATTTTAAAAAGATGGAGTCTTCTTTCTCTGAGCATGATAAGAGAAATGCTGCCAGGGCAGCAAACGAGTAGAAAACAAGACAGAATATTCAGGTCTCCTTTCTGCCAAGGAGTAATCCCAGTTCTCAATGTCACAGACATAATTACTCTTTGGCTTCCTTCCCACGTAGGTTCACAAGCATCCTAGAAGAACTCTACCAACTGTACCACAAGCAATAGGAATAGTGAAAACACGTGAATACTTTCTCCAGTTTGTTCATGAAGAATCAAATTGCCGTACTTTATAATCTCTTGGTGTCGTTGTTTCTCTGTTTGTTGTTATGATACCGATTTCATACACAGTTGGGTTTATATCTTTCACCTTCTTTTTGATTTTTAGAATTGCTTTATAATTTTCTGAAATATTTTCATGATTTCAAAGTTAAATCTACAAACAAGTGTATCCTTGTCCTCTCCACACTATTTCTTCATTGATTTAAAAATAACTGTTCATATATTGTGATTTATCTGTTTACTATCTATTTTTAATATGAGCACATGATATTGTATATATGTGTGTATATATGTATGTATGTGTGTATATTTATATGGATATCTATCTATCTATCTTTTGTCTATCAATCTATGTAATTTATCTCATTTATCATTAATCATCCATTGTCTATCTTCCTATTTATCTATCTAATCTATCTATATCTATCTATCTATCATCCATCATCTATCTATCCGTCCATCCATCCATCCATCTCTATCATCTCCCTATCTCCCTATCTATCATCTATGTATCTATATATATATATCATCCATCTGCGTATGTGCATATGTATGTGTGCATGCATGTATTATGTAGCTGTGTATGTATGCATGTCTGTGTGTACATATGCATGTATGTAGGCATGCATGCATGCATGTACACATGCAGGTGTGCATATATGCATGCATCTACTATCAATCATCTGTTTAGGCAGCAGCTAGTGTTAGACATTGGGTAACACGCTGTAGAGAACTGTGATCTCGGGGAGAATGGAGACAAGCAAGGTGAGCTCTGCTTTTAGGAGATGTTTTTTCTGCTGGCGACGTAAAATGAGAACACAAGTCACACACAGCAGTCTCACTGAGCTGAAGTGCGAGGAACTAGGGTCCAGGAAGACTAGGCCGTTTGGGATTGAATGGCAAGGCATGGAAAGTGGGAACATACAGACAGAGTCCTAGAAGTTGACATGGGGTCTTCTTGAGTGTTTGGGTAACTGCCAATCTACAAGCTGTGTGTCGGTGGAGAGAATGGAGTGATGGAGGTGCAATGCCGGCAAACAATAGCTAGTGGGAAGCATCAAGTCAAAGCACTGCAAAACCATGTGCGGGACCCAGACATTGGAGATTCAACCAGCCAAGGTGGAGAGACTGAGACACAGGCTTATGCGACTGAGACAAGGATTATGGGGAAAATGTTGATGGAATATTGTGGATGATGCCCAGTTCTTTTTCACATGAGCTGTATTGTTTGTCTCTCACCAGCAATAGCTGACAGTATGTGTCTCCACATAACTTCATCAGCTGAGTTTGTTGATAAACTTTTGGATATTTGCCAATGCGATAGAAAAGGTAAAAGAAGATTTCCACCATAGGTTTTTTTTTGTTTGTTTCTCTAATTATGAGAGAAGTTAATGTCTTCATATGATTAACTACTACCTACACTTTTTGACCAAAATCTGTCTATTCATGTCAGTACACTTTTCCAAAGGATTTTTCCCTATATTTTTAGATCTTTATGTATTAGAGATATTAAGTTTTTGTCATGATTGCAAATATTCTAGTTTTTCATTTCTCTTTTTATCCTGCTTATAATTTTTTTTACAAAAATATTTTTACAAGAGTTTTTTTTATGTTGTAAAATGTATCAATTATTCACTTTCAAGTTTTAGAAAAATTCATCCATGTTTTCTTTTACTACTCATATGGTTTCATTTTTCACCATAAACCTCTGACAAATTTAGAATTTCTCCTGGTGTGTGATGAGATAATTTGATCCAACCTAACCTTTTTCATCTGATCCGCTATTTTATTACTCTAACACCACTTATTAAAAAATTCACTTTTTCCTATTGATTTAAATGTCACCTTTATCATGTAACAAGTTTTCACCTGTAATTGTACCCATTTCTGGATATTCTAATTTGTTTCACTGATGTGTTTGTATGCTCATGAGCAGCAACCACTGCTTTTCCACAAATAGAGTTTCTGTAGTAAATGAAACCATATTTGGACATTATCGCCCTCTTCATTAGTGTTCTCCTGGCTACTCTTCTTTGTTGCTTCTTCTATATGAACTTTAATATCAATTTGCTTTATTCTAGAAAAAGAAAAGGATTTCACTGTAGTTGGAATGATATTAATTTACAAATTAAGTAGCGACATTTATGATGTTGACTTCTCATCTAGGAATACGACTTAACTTCAGATCAGTTTTAGGTCTCTGTTTTCTTTTCCTTTTAGTTTTTTAAGTACAGTCCTATAGTCTCTATTTTCAACACAGAAGACAGAGTGACATGATATAAATCATATCATATCATTTCTGCCAAGAGTGAACACCTCTTCTGACTCAGAACAGCAGCCAAACTCTCACCAGCTCTCTCAGCTTAGTATTTCATCTGGTACCTCTGGAAGGACTCAGCCCCATTTTCTCTTACCTTCCCTTGCTCACTCTGTCCCAGCTGGCCTCATGTTCCCACCACCAAGCTTTGGGTTTACTATCCATCTTCTTAGAATAGCCCTCCTCACATAGGTATTCACTTCTCAGAAGCCTTGCTAAATGCTGTCTTCTCAGTGAGATTCCTCTGACCATCTATTTAAAATGGGACATCTCCTTAGCCTCTGAGCTCGTTCCCTTCCTTCCACACTTCACTATCTTATCACCTGACAAATACATCTTTCCTATTTATTGATGTGTTCATGATTTATGTTGAATTAAATTTGTTCTCACTGATTACCAGTGCCTGACACATAGTAGGTACTCAGCAAATATTAGCCAAACAATTGAATGAATAGCTAGTACTTAATATAGAAGCTCTCTATTCAATTAATCTGTTGGAAACAAACATCGGTTGGTGGAGCTGCGTGACGGAAACAGCGACTCACTGGTTGGAAGGAGCAAACAGCCTTTCCTGTGACTGCTTCCTCCCTCATTGCTCTGCCTCTCCCTGTCCTGGCTACAGATATTTATTGCAGGTTTAGAGAAGATTAGCATTTCCAAGTCGCTACATGGAGAATTCTCTGCCCTTTTGTCCGGGGCCAGTCTGTCACTGGAAAGTGTCACAGTTTAATCTGATAAATGGCAACACATTCTGCAAATAAATCCAGACCCAGCCATAATAATCAGACCTTTGAGATGAATTAAAACTATTTTATCGCTAAGGAAAGCCACTTCAGTCTCACTGAAGTTTAATTTTCTTTTGTACCACGGAAAGTCCTCCCCTCCACTGATACACATGCACATGCCCACACACACACGCATGCACACACAGACCACACACACACACACACCACACACACTCATACCAACACACACACACATACTACACATGCATGCACACATGAAGGAACACACATATACACACAGATACACACACACACACAGACATTCTTCATGCTGGCCAAAACATCTTGGAAGGTGAGATACTTTTTCTATTTGCTCATCTCACCTCACTTTCCTTTTTGCTCCTTAAAAAAGAATTATTTTATTCAAAGAAATAACCTGTTTTGATTATTGTTGCATTTTAGTATAGATTGAAGTCAGGGAGTGTGATACCTCCAAACTTGTTCTTTTTTCTTAGGATTGTTTTGGCTATTTGGAGTCTTTTGTGGTTCCCTACAAATCTGATGATTTTTTATTCTATATCTTCAAAAAATGCCATTGGGATTTTGATGGAGATTGCATTAAATCTGTATATAGCTTTGGGTAATATGGCCATTTTAACTATGTTGATTCTTCCAATCCATGAGCATGGAATGTCTTTCCATTTCACGTCTTCTTCAATTTCTTTTAAAAATGTCTTAATAGTTTTCAGTACATAAGTCTTTCACATCCTTGGTTAAGTTTAGTCCCAGGTATTTTATTCTTTTTGTTGCAATTGGAAAAAAAATGGTTTTTTCATTTCTTCTTCTGAAATTTCATTGTCAGTATATAGAATGCAATGATATTTTGCACATTGATTTTGTATCCTACAACCTCACTGAATTTGTTTATTGTATCTAATAGTTTTTTGGTGGAGTCTTTAGAGTTTTCTATGTAAAGAATCATGCAGATGTGCAAAAACTGACGATTTAACTTCTTCATTCCCAATTTAGATGCCTTTTATTTCTCTCTCTTGCCTGATTGCTCTGGCTAGGGCTTCCAACACTATGTTGAATAGCAGTGGCGACAGAGAACAACCCTATCTTAGTCCTGGTTTTAGAGGAAAAGCTTTCAGTTTTTCACCATTAAGTATGATATTAGCTGAGGGTTTGTTGTATATGGCCTTTATTATGTTGAGGTACTTTCCTTCTATTCTTATTTTATTAAGTGTTTTAATAAAAAATGGATGTTGTATTTTGTCAAATTTTTTTTCTGCATCTATTGACATGATCATATGATTTTTGTCCTTTATTTTGTTTATGTGATGTATCACATGGAAGGATTTGCATATGTTGAACCATCCTTGTGCCCCGGGGATGAACCCCACTTAATTGTGATGTATAATATTTTCAATATATGTTGTATTCAGTTTGCTAGTATTTTGTTTAATATTTTTGCATCTGTATTCATCAGAGTTATTGGCTTGTAGTATTCTTCTTTTGTGTTATCCTTACTAGGTTTTGGTATCAGGGTAATGTTGTCTTCATAAAGTGAGTTAGGGAGTATTGCCTCTTCTTTAATATTTTGGAAAAATTTGAGGAGGACAGATATTAAATCATCTTTGAATAAAAGGGACAATAATCAAAACAGCATGGTATTGGCAGAAAAACATACACAGACCAATGGAACTAAACTGAGAACCCAGAAGAAAACCCACATATACATATGGGCAGATAATATTTGATAAAGGAGTCCAAAGCATACAATGGAGAAAAGAAAGCCTCCTCAATAAATGATGCTAGGAAAATTGGAAAGCCACATGCAAAGGAATGGAACTAGACTGCTATCTCTCTTCATATACCAAAATCAACTCAAATGGGTCAAAGACCTAAATGTAAGACTTGAAACAATAAACTACATAGGAAAAAGCATAGGTACTGTACTTATGGAGCTTGGGTTCAGAAAGGATTTTATGAATTTGACCTCAAAAGCAAGGGAAGTGAAAGCTAAAATAAATGAATGGAACTATATCAAACAAAAAAGCTTCTGCACAACAAAAGAAACCGTCAATAAAACAAAGAGGAAATCAACAGAATGGGAGAAAATATTGGCAAACAACCCTCTGATAGGGGGCTAATATTCAAAATATCTAAAGAACTCATACAACTCAACAACAAAGACAAACAATTCAATTAAAAACTGGGCAGAGCACCTGAACAGGCACTTCTCCCAAAAAGACAAACAAACAGCCAACAGATACATGAAAAAATGCTCAACTTCATTAGCTATTAGGGGAATGCAAATCAAAACCACAATGAGATACCATCTCACACCTGTTAAAATGGCTGTTATCAACAAGACAAGTAATAATGTGTGTTGGATAGGCTGTAGAGAAAAAGGAACCCTCATACACTGTTGGTGAGAATATAAATTGGTGCAGCCATAATGGAAAACAGTATGGCGTTTCCTCAAAAATTAAGAATATAATTACCATACAACCCAGCAATCCCTCTCCTGGGTATTTACTCAAAAAATCTGAAAACATTTATCTGTAAAGATATATTTACCCGTATGTTCACTGAAGCATTATTCACAGAGATCAAGACATGGAAACAACAAAAGTGTCCTTCAATAGATGATTGGATAAAGAAGATGTGGTACATATATACAACGGGATATTACTCAGTCATGAGAAAAGATGAAATGCTGCCATTTGTGGCAACATGGATGGAACTTGAGGTTATCATGCTAAGTGAAATAAGTCAGACAACAAAAGTCAAGAACCATACGGTTTCACTCACACGTGGCATATAAAAACTGAAATCAACAAATGAACAAGACAAACAAACAAACAAACAAACAAAATACTCATATACATTGTGAACAGTTCAATGGTGGTGGGGGGAGCAGACGAGGGTAAAGGAGGTGATGGAAGGAGAACCGATTCTGGCTGGTGAACACACAATGCAATATACAGATGCTGTATTATAGAAATGTACACTTGAAACCTATATAATTTTATTAACCAATGTCACCCCAATAAATTTAATAAGAATTAAAAAAGACTCTATCTTGAACCACTTATTTAGGATTTGAAACATTTGAGCATTAAATGAGTTTGAGCTGTTAAAATTTCACGTCAACAATATGAGTAACCTTTCAGTTTTATGGGCACCATTAGCTAAAGAGAAAATGAAGAGAGAAGATACCCTTAAACAATAGAAAAGGTGCACATTTATAAAATCACTGCATTTCTTAAAGAATGTTAAAGAAGGTGAGAGTTCAAATTTGAAATTGAAGAGTTTGAAATTAAAGAGGTTGAAATTAAAGAGGTCAGTTTGTTGACATTTGTGTCTGTAGCAGCTGAAAATTGATGAGAAATATGTGCATTGGTTGGAGTTATGTAATACAAGCTTGGTTGGTTGAAATGATCACGCTGATCCACTTCAAAGCCCTGGACCCTGTCTGCATAACAAAAACCAGAGGCAGAAATTCACATAGGAAACAATACACTTTTCTTATCATAAATTTTTATTATGGGGTATAAAAGACTACAAAGTACAATATGCTTGACCTCTTAATAACCTATGTCTCAGTGACAAGTAAAGTTTCTCATGAATTATCCCAGAAGATGGTCCCTAGATCACAGAACTTCTGTGTCTTTTTCCAACAGTATGTCTGATTCCTTCAGTGTGGGGAAAAAATATGGAGGCAGCAGGCTGCCTGGTAAACCGCTCCATATTTTGGTTTCCTCTCTGTCTATTCTCAGCTCTCTCCTTGAGCCCCTTTGAAAGAGGGTTTGCAAAATGCCTTGCGTAAGCCATGTGTGGTCATTTTGTGTATTGCTCTCTGTACACTTAATTCTGACTGCAGGAACCCTTTTCTTTACTAGTAGGACCTGGTACGTTTGGTCACATGAGAGAACTGTGGGGTTATTCCCAGGGCCTCTGACTTTATGACATAACATATACTTTTATCATCTCCTGCCCTCTTCCATCAAAGACAAAATAGTTACTCCAGTCCACTCTCTGACTGCCTGGTACTCAGTAGAGTGACGCATCTAACACTTGGGATAAATGATTGATCCGTGAGGGAAAGTGTGTGCGTAGGAGACCGTGATGAAGGAACTTCTTCAATAGTCAACAATCAGTCAAAATCAAAAGCTAGAAGTTGGTAGAAGCTACATCTTTAAGATAATTGTCTTCCCTTATCTCATGAAAACAGAAACGTTGGCAACCTCAGAAGTACCTCATGGCAACCGAGCTCACATTTCCGGATGACACGTATTTGACCGTACACATACAAAAAGTTGAGTGCCTAGTTTGACAGCACTTACTATTCTTATTACTCATTAACTTTTTTAAAAGGGATAAATTTTCTATTTAAAAAACTGATATGTGGTATATAGACCAAAAGCAACAAAAGAACAAGACAAACAAATGAGAAACAGAAACTCATAGACACAGACAATAGTTTAGTGGTTACCAGAGGGTAAGGGGGGTGGGGGGTGGGGGGTGGGAGATGAGGGTAAGGGGGATCGAATATATGGTGATGGAAGGAGAACTGACTCTGGGTGATGAACACACAATGGGATTTATAGATGAGGTAATACAGAACTGTACACCTGAAATCTATGTAATTTTACTAACAATTGTCACCCCAACAAATTTAATAAAATAAAATTAAAAAAAAAAAAAAAGTGAACTCGTTGGAGCCGAAAGTCTGTATTTGGCAGAGAGATGTTTCATGACTCCTCTGAGTTCTGAGCCAGCAGCCCTGCTGTAGGTTAGAGGTGACAGAGCTTCAGTGGAGGCACCACCAGACCCCTTTCCTAACATTCCCTGGAATACAGAGCTCAAATCCTGCTTGTGCGGAAGGAGGTAATGTCATACAGGGTCATGGAGCTCCCTGGGAAGACAGGGATGGACACCGAAACTCCCTGCTTCTGTGGCCCCATGTTTTAGAGCCATCCTGCTAGTCTGTGAAGGTGATGACTGGGGTTGGATTGCACAAAGGGCTTCCAGCCCTTGGGAGGTGCCCAGTGGGATCTGAACTTGTGACTGGCATTACAACTGAACTGGATTGTGGGGACGTGGAGAGACTTCTTGAACACCTGTGACCCAGGCTGGATGATGCACCAAGGTGTCTGCTCATCCTACCTGAGAGTAGATGAGGTCTGATTTGGAGATGGAGTGTGTGTGTGTGTGTGTGTGTGTGTGTGTGTGTGTGTGTGTGTGTGTGTATGGGGGTAGGGGGATGGGGGAGGGCCCATAAGGCCCTCTCCAGGGTCCTGAAAAGCTGAATGGCATGAGTCAGTCTCCTGCAGAGGCCCCTGTGATGGGGTCAGCCGGAAAGTCAGGGAGAACATGGCCAGCAGTCAAAATGTGTACTCTGGACACATCTTCTTTCCACAAAACATTTTGAGGAGGTTGTTCCTTTAGGCTGAACAAATCGCCAGACCTGCACGCACTCTGGAATGGGACATGGCTCCTAGCTAGAGAGGGCCTTCACTCGTCTGAACATGACCTTGCCTTCGTCCCACAGACTGGCACAGAACATCCAATTCCAGCCCATTTGCCTTAATCGCTGGCGTGATTCTCAGGCCTCCTCCTCACTCTGCGTAGTCGACCTGTCCTGTGGTTTTTGAGTTCATAATGGGAATCATGTTTTCATATAACACCCCTTCAATTGTTCCTTTTTGCTTTTATATGAAGTGGTCTAAGCACCATATGTCTCCCATTTTCCAGTTTGCATTTTCTGACAGATGTCCTTTTTGATGTGCTGTGAGCCCTCGTTGCAAAGCACACAGGTGACCAAGGTAACTTGCATGCCTGTGGAGCGGATGTGAGCTTTCTGAACCATGGAAAGTGGGCAGAGTTACTCACGAGTGGGCAATTCAATAGAGTACTTTTAATTAATCCTTTTGCCCAGTCACAGACCTATATTTATTTACCAAATGAGTCTTATGAACCTAATGCAAATTCAAGACATTTTTTTTTTTCATCACTCCCTAATAGGATATGAAAACCCAGCAATTCCACATTACACAAGTCTGGCACATCCACGCTTTGATTTTGACATGTTTCTTACTAACACATGGTTTTCATGAATGAATGAGTGTAATGGAGATCAGGGCGCTGGTGTGGGGAGCGGCCTGTCTTCCCGCTTGGTGAGCACGTGTCTCCCTCTCCGAGGTCAGACCACTTCAGATGAAGGATACCTGACGTTTCAGTGCAGACACATTCATCTTTTAAAGGGCTATCTTTAATCAAGTTATCCAGCTTTTTAAAAGTCACAAAATGGAAGCCTTTCTAGAGTTAGGATAGAGAGGACTTGATCATTTCCTTATGAACATCAGTCCGGGCCATCCACTAACTCACTATGCTTCTCTAAGGACAGAAGATCAAACGAGGCCTGGATTCCGTGGTTTATCATGCCCCCTGCCTCTGAGGGCAGTTAGTCTCAGACTTCTTCATGGTCTCTTGTAGAACATGATTGCTGTGTGTCTAGGGGGTCATGGTTCAGGATGTGGGTGTACATTGTCTAAAAAAAAATCATCTTTCATCCCATGTTAAAATAAAAGACATATATATTGTTTCACATAAAGTTGTGAGTTTTCCTTAGTGGAAGTTGAATTAGTTGAGTGTATTACATCAACTAAACCACTGGTACTGATGATTCCCAAAGGTCATGCAAACACAAGGGTGCTTTCTGTTTGGTTGTGCTTTGCTCTTTCTACTTCTGCTTATGGTGAGTAATCTACTGATTTCAGTACATCTTGGTTGAGCATTCAGGCTCCAAGACACCATTGACTAACACCAGGAAATGAGACCTGAAATGATTTATAAAGTGAGGACAGAGCCCGCATCTCTAGATTCTGTTTTTTCTTGATCTCTTTGGGAAAATTATCGACCTTTTAAGCACTATTTTTAATGTTTTCCATTTGATCAATATTTTCTAGTGCTTTTGAAGATGTATATAATATATACCCTACCCCTGACAAGCTGGATTGTGCAAAATAAGTGCTGAGAAATCTTGGGCTCCAAATGGATCAGAACAGATGTTGGCAAGACCTGATTACTTTACACCCTTTGGCTGCTTTCATGGGCACCCGATGTGTCATTTATTTCATTACACATTGATTATCTGGTGCAGGATATCTGATGCCCATTGACAGGGGCAGCAATGAGCTCTTACAAAATCCTGCCCCTCTTACCAACGACACCTCTTCCCTTTTTCCACTTTTGCTTTTTTTTTCTGACTATGCCTCCAATTTAATCAATATACTTTCTCTATCCCACCTTCTCTCTTCTATCCTCTCTCTCTCTCTCTCTCTCTCTCTCTCTCTCTCTCTCTCTTTCTCTCTCTCTCTCTCTCTCTCTCTCTCTCTCTCTCTCTCCCCTGCCCCATCCCACTCCTCCCCACTTTCCCTCTGCTGGCACTTGAATAATGTCTAGACTTTCTGTTAAAACCAAGGCCAAAGTATTAGCTGAAGTAAAATACAAGTACAAAATTTTTGCAGAGAGTGGAATAATTCTAGAGAGCTAGCTCAATCAACAGAAACTTAAAAAAAAGTGTACGGTCTATGTATAAGTCATAAAAGAAACCCAGTCTTCCATTTTAGGATTAATTTTCTCTCAGGAATCATAGTTTACAGAAAGCAAAGGAGAAGAAAATAGTCTTTCTGTTTGTTTTTGTTATTTCTGTGTATGTTTTTTGTTTGTTTGTTTGTTTGTTTTTGCTTGTTTTGATTGTTTCTTCGTTTGTCTCTTAATTTGGGGCTTCAACCTCCTAGGACTGATCAACTTACAGAAACAAAGACTGTACATGAGTTGGCCAACATCTCCCCCAGCATCCAGGAGAGTAGGTTCTAGACCCGCCCTTACTTGGGGTTAATTCCAAGGTAAGGCCAGGTGTGTGTGAACGTTAGCAACAGTGTGTTTGCTCACTACCTGCCCACGCATCACTTTCCTTCATATTTCTTGTTGAACCCCTAAAACTTCTAAACACTGTGCTTACTGACCTCAGGAAACACAAAGTCAAAATGAAGAGAAACTTGACTTCAAGGAGTTAATGGAGTAACAGCCAGACCAAAGAAATGGGAGCAAGGGACACATAGCCAGACACGTTTCTTTCAAGCCAAGGTCAATAAATAAAAATGCATTCACTGCGCCTATTATTGCCATTTAAATACATGCAAAGTATCACGGCATTCTTGTGGTTTGGCATTCAGTTTTTATTGTTGCATTTTTAGTGAATGGGAAAATCTGATCTTACTTTGAGGGTTTCCATTTATTTACATTGCACAGCAGCTAGCTCTCCTATCATGCATGCTTCAGAAACTAACTTCATACTATTTGGAAGATTGCTATTAAAATAATTTAATAGCCTCAGATAAATTGGAATCAACATTATTCTGGCAGTGTTCGTTATGAACATGCAATGTAATGTTTTTGTTTCTTGCAATAGTCAGAATGCACAGCCGTGGTGGGCACTTGGTTTGAATTCTGGGCCCGGTGTTCACCGTACCCCGTGATACTGGACAAGCCATTGCACTGCTTAGTTTCTCAGCATGTTGATCCTTAAAAGAAAGATAATAATGTTTGTCAAGGTTCATTGTAAACACTTTAAATGAAAAGATAAATGTACCACTCTTAGCAGAATTCCCAGTGTCTTCATGTGAAGTGGCAGCTGCCATTTTGGTCATTGCAATTGCCATATTATACGTGGTGTATTTCCTTCTTTTTCTTTTATTTTTCTTCCTGTTTTTGATGTACAGCGTAGAATCTTGAAGGAGGGCAGGAGAACACACTTTTCCCATTCGATTTGGAGCTGAGAATGTCATTCTAGCTCTGTTTTACCTCTACTCAACTGTAAGAATATTGCTTTTGTAAAGCAGAGTCTAAAGGAAGAAAATAAGACTCCAAACAAACAAATGAGGTTTGATGTTAAGTCAAATATTCTAGAAACAAGCACTTTCTCATGCATATTTCCTAGTACATAGTGATATCTACCTGTAGGTCATAATTAAATGCTAATGTCATTATTTTTCAGTATCAGAAATTGCTCGGCTGATATCACTAGGTGTTCCCAAGTGCATCTTTAGGACTTCAATAGGCCCTTTGTGGTTGACTATGATGGTCAGTGCTGGCCTGGCTGGAGGTCTGCTGCATCCAGGTGCTCCCCAGAACCTCAGCCACCGCACTCAGGAGCTGAGCACTCCACACATGGCCCCCAGGGCTCACCTCAAGGCCTAGGAGACAGAGGATGGAAAACATCAGGGGACTCCTTTCCCCTTTACTGAGAAGAGGATCAAATGCTTATTATTCACTTGCTAATATTTCATGGGAAAATGTCACCCAACTTGTCTGCAATATCTTGAGAAAATAGGACATGAACTTAAAGCAAATTAAAGCCTTTTTCTTTTCCTTTCTCTCTTCATGTTAATACGTGTGTGGCTTTTTAGAACTCTTTGCAATAAGTTTCATGTAGCAAAGACACTGTTCCTGTCCTTCCCTGCAACATTTTACATCTAGAATCTCCTTAACTTGGAGCTGAGTCAAAATCCAGAAAAACATGGAATTCTTAGTTTATGGTAAGGAAACATGATGGCTATGGTAACCTTTTATCATGTTTCATTAGACAGAACCTTTCCCTGTGGTAACATATAACACAAGACAACATAGATGTGGAATCGACATAGTACTTTACAAAGCTCCATGCAAAGCTTACAGGCCAGAGGCCATGTCCTAACCCAGCCTTGCAGGCTTCCAAGGTATCCTCTCGGTGCTGCGTTTGAGCTAGTGTCTAGGCTGAGTGAGCAAATACATGGAATGACCTGTCAGTAGTCCACCATTTTACCATTTGAGTAGATCTGTGATTTCAGAAATTGGTGAAGGAAAATTTCCTGTGTCATTGGAAATCAGAGATAATGGTCAATCCACAAAATATCCAGGAAATTGAAATCATTGTTACGATATCTCAGAATATCAATGCCTTTGGCAATGGCAGAAAGGGAGAGCATCACCACATCTACCCCAACTCCATTTTGCTGGTGTCATCCTTGGTTTTTCCCACATGCTCCAGGGAACAAAATGATCAGAGGCCCAGGTCCTGATTTCTCTGGAATCACAGAGTTAGAAAGATCCCCTGTAGAGACCCTGCCCACACAACTTGACTCCTGGAGGACTGCCAGCAAGGTGATGTCAACAGACCTCCCGTTATTCCTTAATCCTCAGGAAATATGCAACACGATGTGGCCATTTGTCGATAGCAGAACTATAAGCAATAAAGGTCTAGGGGTCATTTTTCATCAGATCAGCTGATGACTCATCTGTGGGTTGAAGTCCTTGACCTCTGTCTACTGAGTGGGTGGCATTTTCTCCCTTATTCTGGACGTGCATTTGCCATTGGAAAGACAGACACACACACACACACACACACACACACACACACACACACACACACACGAAAACCTGAAGCACCATGTCTTGCTGTAAATCAAGATTTTTACCTTTACGTTTAGTGGCCAACCTGTGACAAGCTGGACATTTATAGACCTCACATCTGTGTAAGCACAGGGCAGGATCAGAATGACTCATCATAAATTCTTACCTAACAGCTGGTGCATTTGAAAGCCTATATCTTTGTGAAGCACCTGTGACTGTTGTCTTCTGCTCTGGTGTGAGTGTTTTTCTATATAAAGAAGGCCTGTCTCACTCTAGCTTGAGAAGTCAGGGGAGAGGGAAGCTGGAAGGGTTCAGGTCACTCCCCGTGAATGCTCTATTTTTTTTTAAATAAATGATTGTGCTTTTTCACAAGGTAAGTGTCTTTAAAAACATCTACTCTTAAATACTTCCTTTAGGCAAAATATGTTCATCGTTTTGTATCTCAGTGGCATTTCTTCCGAGCTGGCCATGCAGACGCCAGCTGACTCAGGACTTCCCTGGGCCATGAGCAGCAGCTCTGCTCAAGTTACTGCACACGGGGCCTGCAGATGGGCACCTGAAGTTAAATGGAGCTCTTATTGGTGGTTGTGACTTCTACACCGTCATTAGGGTTTACTTCATTCTTCCTGAAGTGCCAGCTTCCTGTTAGGATCCAAATAGAATCACTACTTTCTGACTTTCAATGGACTTAGAAAATACTACAAATGTTTTCTAACATCGATTGCTGGGGAAATCGACGTGCTGGTGTTTCGAAGGGATTTGCATGTGAGACTAAAGTGTTCCTGTGTTAAATCTTTACCGCCTAGGCTTTGGGTTCAGAATGTTGACTCCAAACTTCAATTCTGAAAATAAGGATGAAAAAATATAAGAATATCAATAACAATCATTTGATTTGGTTGCTGTTAGGCTAAGGAAGTGGACTACGTAAACTGCTTAGAACAATGCCTGACTCAGAAAGTTCTCTAAGATTAAGGGGGGAGGAAATGCCACAAATGTTGAGAGGATGATGTATTACTTTTATTAACCCAGTTAAATCTGGCTCAAGCACCACACATCAGGGTGGCCCTGAATCCACTTTGAATTTCTCCTGAGAGGATTCCGTACTTTTCTAGGGTAAGAGGGTCCTGAGGCTCATGGAATTTTCCAGAAAGAGATCCGTCTCCCGGTCTTGTCCTCCTCCTCATGCCTGTGATGGGCTCTAGGACCAGCCAGGGAGTGGAACCCTGCAGCCCAGATGACAGAGAGGCTCACTGACATGGGGATTTGCTAGAGGCCCTGGTGCGCAGCACATAGCCAGACACCTAAAGCCTGGCCAACGCTTAATGTTGGATCTGTGATTGAAAACATTATCACATTTGTTGGGTCAAGTTTCTAGATGGACAGAGTGGGAAACTTATTACTATACTTTAACAAGAATGATGAGAAAAC
Source organism: Rhinolophus sinicus (assembly GCF_057876585.1). NCBI lineage: Eukaryota > Metazoa > Chordata > Mammalia > Chiroptera > Rhinolophidae > Rhinolophus > Rhinolophus sinicus. Next base: position 2,511,688 of record NC_142503.1, read on the forward strand.
CAAGGGCGCAGGGGGTTAATATCCCAGCTCAGGGCTCCGCCCCACTCATAGAATCAAATCTGAGATCCACTTCTCCTAACTCCAGTCCCGGGTGACACTCCAGCTCTGCACGCCACTTCTGTGTTTCATAAACCTGCTCTCTATGAGCTAGTCTGAATTGTCCATTCAATTGTTGTGCAGGGGGCAGGGGGTGAGCAGGAGATCGCAGAGTGGTAAGCACTCCGACCACGACTGTCAGGGAGAAAATGCGGGGTCAGCGACAGGAGAGGTTTGACGATGGGTGAAAATAAGCTTTATGGGGCCAAACATTTCTATTCAGCAAGAAAGACGTTTTCTGCCAGCTCTGGATCTGGAAGCATTTTACTTCCCTTCTAACATCTAGGGGGGCTTAAACCTCACTCAGAAGGAAAAGTTCAGCAGTACAAAAAAGCAATTCAGTGGAAAGAAAGGGAGCCATTTCCAGCCTAGAGAAGCAGGCAGACCCCATGCGAGGCTTCTGGAAAAAGGCAAGAAGTACCGTCTGCACTAGGAGTTGTTGCAGCTACACCGTCAAGACCCGCAGGAGCCAATCACATGTCGCTGTAACCAGAGCGACATGTGATGAAGATTCTGTTCTTAAAAAGTAAACATGAGGCAATTTGGGGTCCAGAGAGACTGATGACTGTGACAATGGGACGATCGCCATGAACCTGAGGAAGAAGCAGCGGGTGGAGGAAGGCTGGCACGGGAAACACGATGCTCAAGGAACCGGGAACAAAGCAGTGGAGGAGGAGAACGCAGGTGGCGCTAAAGCAGAGATCCTTTCTGTGTCTCCTGAAAAACGCTTGGCCAAGGTTTTGGCCAGTGTCTTTGAGAAAAGAAGCTTGCGGTTTGTATTCTAATTCATTCTGTAGATGATTCTATACATTCTCAAATATTCTTTCTATGATTAGCGTAGGGTTCTATGCTTAGAAAGCTGCTGGATCTCCCAATCAGACACCTGTGTGGAGTGGGCAACAGCAGGTGAGCCACTGGTGCCAGCCTAGGTGGCGCAGGTGCCCTCCTCCTGGGTGTGCCTCATGCTGTCCCCAAACTAGGGTCTGTAATGTCCTGCAAAACATCTCCCTCAAGGGCGATGCAAGTTCACTGCTCGCTTGGCTCCAAACCCAGTTACTTTACCATTTCTGTCTTTTCTATAGTTTAATTAACATTTTGTTTCAAATGCTTTCATTAAAAAGAAAACCAGCTGACTAGGTAAGTTGGTTTCAGAACTAAAATATACACCATGTTAAAATATGGGTAAATAATAAACAGTAGAAATAAAAGACAGTACCAAAAGAATAAATATACCTATTGGATAAAAAGTTGGTTTAGACTTACGCCAGACATGTAGTAGCAAATGTGCAAATAGCTAATATGTGAGATGTATTTGAAGAAAACAAGTGTGGCCAGTGAGGAATATAAGAGCTTTGGGTAAGACAAACAGGGTCACATGTGGGCCGTGGCAGAGAAAATATGTAGAGAAGTTCTTTCAAGACATATAAGCCCATGTGGTTGGCCCAGCAGCCATGCATCTCCATTTTGATGACATACAGGCAGCTCGGACTCATGTGACTGAGCGAAACACACCATCTTTACCCCCTTCCTCTTTCACAGGCCCCCAATGAAATCATCACCAAGAGTCTGGATTCAGCTTCCACGTGTTCTCTGTCCACCAGCCCCCTGGATACCCAAGTTCAGGTTCCCCCCACTTTTCACCTGGTTCACGGTACCAACCTCCCTGGGTTACTTGACTCCAGCCTTGCGCCCTTGTCTCCTCTCACTGCATCAATGGTGATATTTCCTAAGTGCAATCCTATGCCTACCCTGCTAATTACCTCTCTGCACCTCCCTAACCTTCAGGATAAAGTGTGAAGGATCACATATGGGCTAACAGACTCTTCATTATCCAAACCAAACTTGCCCTTCCCACCTGAATTCTGACCTCTGCCTGACTGCTGGACCCCTTCCCACAGGACTTTCCTCTGGCCCCCGCTCCATCCAGATGGCCATCTCTTTGTCATCCTCAGAGATTAGTTGTCCTCTGCTGTAAGCTCATTGTACTCACACATACCCTAGGTCCTCCCGTCTCATCACGCAATGACCCTCTACTTACTCTCACCCCAGCACCCCAAGTCCTTGATGACTGGAGCTGTGTGTTGCTGGTGACTTGATTTCTCGTTCCTCCAGAGACAGTGGTTCTGGGGCATTTGTTGAGAAGATGAATACAAGAATGTTCCTGGCTATAAGAGTCTCAGTGGGAAGTGCGAGGGAGAGAACTAGGAGAAACGCAAACGCAGCCTACTACACTGTCCAGAAATGGGCCTGGGTGGAAAGCTCATCATTCTGGGAGGGTGAGTCTGAAAAGGAGAGCAGAGTCCAGGAGCAAGACGGACGTCCACGGATGGTCTCCACACCCACCAACATGACCAATTGCAACACACACAACTGATGCACCGTCTGACCCTGAAGTACTCCTCAATGAAGTGCCATGTGGGGCTCATTGGGAAGAAGTACCTGCATCAAGTACCCCTCCAGGGTCTGCTTGGAAACCCCAGGCAATCAGCTACGTCAACATTTTTTTCTCCTCCCAATGCATCGTGTACATGAGTAAATGCACGCATATACACTCTCACACATAAACACAAGACACTCTCATACTCATAAAAACACCACAGAGCTTTACACACACACACTCACACATGACGTTTTCACAAATAATGAATCTATATCATTACTGAAAACAAAGGCTTATGAATAGGCTTTTAGCGTTCTGAAGGAACACCTCCATGGCCCTTCATGAGACCTCATATTAGAGACCCCTTTGGTAAGGTTACTGGTGGCTAAGGCCTCTTATGTGTGTGCTCTGCCTTCCGTATAATCTTATTTAATGTCGCTGCAGTCTGATGTCTCTGCTATTATCATCTGCTTTTCAAGTTACAAGTCATGGTTTGGGGTAACACAGCATATCCTAAATGACAGACATTTCCTCTGCAAATGCCAGTGACCTCTCAACATATGTATTCCAGCGGAACTAGATGTTAGAGCCCTTCAACCATGTGGCGTTACTGTGGTGTCACACTGCCACTATGTGCTTCCGTGGAGAGCCAGGGAGAATCATGGAAGCACAACGGCCTCCCTTTGTGATGGGCCTCGGGCCTTCCCACAGGCCCCATGCTCAGCTTTACACACCAAAACATGAACAATGATTAATGAGTTGGCAAGGACTCTAGAAGGTTCGAGGAACTGTACATGTTTAGTTTAATGATGAGATGGTTGACAGCCGACCTGAGAATGATGTTCAGGAATGGGAGTGAGCGTTCCCCCAAGGATGGCGACCAGCTGCTCTGCCTTCAGTGGGCAAAGGGAGACATGAGCGGAAACGAGCTGAAACGGCATCATAAGGTAATAATTTGAGTTATAAAGAACTTCCTGAGGCTTGAATGGGTTACCATGGAAAGGATGGAATCGCCTTTCCTCAAGGTCTTTAAAAATAAGTTCTGTCCAAGTTTGTTAAGGGTTGGGTGTTCCTCTCAACTCGGAGTCGGGGGTCCAGCCCGGAAGTTCACCCCGTCCGTGGACCTCTATCTGAGTCCTCAAATAATATTTTCTCCTCCACCCCTACTTCCTCTCATGGGCTTCCTTTGTTTTTCACTTTTTATTTATAAAACTAAAATATATTCTTTTGCTGTACAATTCTGTGGGGTTTGATGCATGCGTAGAGTCATGTAATGACCGCCACAACCAAATAGGCAACAGTTCTCTTCTGAGTTTATATTCCTTTTCTCTAACATTGTTATTTTCCCTTTTCTCTAGACACACATGTTAATATTTAAAATCTGTAAGAGATCAGCACCAAATTGCCCTCTCCAACCCTATTTCTTCAGCAGGCAATATAGTGGGTATATATATATATATATATATATATATATATATATATATATATATATATATATATAGAGAGAGAGAGAGAGAGAGAGAGAGAGAGAGGAGCTTCCATACTCTCACATTCTCTTGACTTGGAGTAGTAAGGTGATGACTTAGAGTGATGGTGATGAGTCTCTTTATCTTCTGCTCTGTGATGGAAGTTTGTAAAGTGACCTCAGCTGCTGGGAGGAATGGAGATGGGAAATGAAAGAGAAAGCTGGGAGAGCCGTCTTCCAAGTAGAAAGAACATAAAATAGAATTCTTAAGACAGCGGAGCAGAGATGCACGTGCACAGGAGAGTACTGTGGGTTCTGAGAGGTCCTAAGGTGCTGCCTTGTCTCCATTCTTCCTGAGCCGTCTCACCTCCACTCAGGGAGTTGGAGACACTCCTTGCCTTATAAGAACGGTGAGTACAACCTGGAATAAAGATGCCAACTGCCTTTTGGGGTGTGTTTTTAGAGTTAGGTATATTGGAAGGTGAGGCTCTAGAGCCCTGGGTTCAGAAGCTCCTTAAATTCTAAGGAGCTTGGAGTCCACACAGTGAGGTGCAGGGTGGGAAAGGGTAGAGCATGGCTCCCCTGAGAGGAGAATCACCCTGTCTGGATAATGATCGGGGCTCACAGAGATGGAATGAGAGTGAGAAGCAGCCCTGGGCTTTTGCCTCTGGCCTTCCCATCTTCAATCCAGGAGGAAAGCAGCAGATACATGATGAAAAGCAAAATCAACCAACCAAACAAACACAGAAATGTGAGTGCATGCAAAGGAAAGCAGGTCGTCTCACCTTGATTGCAGGGATGTATCCCCCCGAGAACAGGGAGCTCCCAGAATGTCCATCACAGGCATGATGCCAGAGAGCTGGAACTGAGGAGGCCAAGAGAGCAAAAGCAAGGAGACACAGTGCCCTGCACACCCTCGTGGAGGGCTGGCCTGATGCTGGAAGTTTCCACATCTTTTGGAGGGTCATGAGAAGACTCAGGTGATGGGACTGGACAGTGACGTCCACCATAGAGGGAGACCCTGGTTGTCAGAGCAAGTCCCATTGGGACAGAGACTGCCGCAAAACCAGGAAAGAGGGTGTCATACCACAGCAAAGGCCAGAGGCTGCAGAGGGGTCATTGAGCTGGAGAGCCCTTGCCCAGGGCAGGGTGCGTGCCCCCCAAAAGTGTGTCCTCCACTGCACGGGGGCTGAGGCAAAGAAGGGACTCGGTGGTTGTGGGCTGTGACATGCACTGGAGCTCAGCTTAGTACTAATCTGTAAGGTTGCCACCAACTTTTGGAGGAATGGAGTTCACACCCACTAGTCAAGGCAAATGTAGACGACATTATTACATACATAATGCACATGCATAGTCCCTTTCTGAGAGCTGGTCCTTGCCTTGACTTTTGTGTCACACCTTCAGAAACCCATTGCTCTAATGACAGCCACTGTAATTTAATTAATTAATTTTAATTAATTTTTTTCCCTTCTCCTCCACCTCTTCTTCCTCCTCCTCCTCCTCCTCTTCCTCCTCCTCCTGCTTCTTCAGAAAGGTGAGTGCTGAGTTCATGAGAAGAATGTCTGTGATCTCTCCTCTTCTCTCCTCTGCCTTGTCTGGATTATTTCTTCTTCATTCTATTATTCCCACATGATATCTGTCCATCTTTCCTTTATCACATATCCAGTCATGGCCCATTTTGCCAAATTCAGAAGGAAAAAAAATACACACATATGCATCTATATATATATATATATGCATCTCTCCACACACACACACACACACACACATATACACACATACACACATGAAAGGCCCATGTATGCAAAATGTATGTTATGTGTGTGATTTAATAAACTTAGCTTTTAGTAGCAGGAACATACACGAGTTGAACTTCAGTCTTTCTTGGGAAAACCCTCTTTTCTCAGAGTGCTGCTGTTCAAGATTACAAATTACCCTTCATACCATGAACACTCAGCCCTCCGTTCCTACAAACCCCACATCTTTGGGGAGGTCGAGGCCATGAGTGACTGGCACCCTTCTGCTCCCATCAGTGTCCTCAGAGGGCCGTGTGACGGTCCCAGCAGTGCACCATCCTGGTGGCGCAGAGCTGCCCGGGGCTGCCAATTCCTCCGGCCTCAGCCGTCTGCATGCCCTTAGCTCCCCACTCACACTGGGATTTCCTGGTTAGACACCTCAGTTTACTTTGGCTCAGCCTTGTCGTTCTTGAATTATGCTGCCTTCACTTGCACAGGGTGGATGTCTGCACAGAAGAGGCTAAGACCCCCTCCCCCCACCACTGGAATTCTCTCTGTGCAGCTGCTGGAAAAAGGACTCTGGTTTCGGAAGGTGAGCTGTAGAGGTGGGAGTTCCCAGCGCAGGTTTTAGGTTCCTCCAGGGCTCGGCTGTGGAGTGAAAAGAGTCCTGCTTGGGGCAAGGTCCTGTTTCCTAGGACACCCGACTGGCCCAGATGAATAGGGAATATGAGAAGCACAAGACAAGGGGGATTAGTCTGTGTGGAGTAAATGTTGATCTTTCCTCACCTGCTTTTAACGAGTCTTCTCCTCGCTGAAATATGTTTTTATTAAATTTTAATCAAAAGCACAAAAACAGATTGTTTACCATAGAAAAGACTGACCTTATTGTAAGCTTTCCTTCCTCTCCTCCTGGCCAGTCTTGGAGATGTTAGCAACTTGACACAAGATACGCGGGCTCCCTGCGGGGGAATGGACGTGCAGGAGGATGGGCCCACATAGTGACAGTGCATTGAAGAGGATGCACCCATTTTGCTATTATTTGGCGCCGGTATTCCCTTCAGTACAGGCTGCACTGAGAAAGCCTGTCTGTTTGCTCATCACTGTATGTGGGCCACACTGGATGTGCAGGGAGCAGGCCAGAGACGGAGTTTCAAAGTTTTCATTCATATGCCTGGTCTCCTCTGCGTGGCCTCACCTAGTCAGCCTGTGTTTCTCAGGGTGGATAAAATTAAACAGCATGCATAGTGTACTTCTGGCCGGCCCCCGATGATCTCAGACATTAATTCTTGGATTATTTTTAGGTAAAGCCTCACATAGCACACAATATGTATTGATGAAGTTTGTCTTCTAAATGGATATTTAAAGAAACATCCCAAGTCTGTATGCTGGGGCTGTTATTTCACGTTTAACAATTTCTTCTCTGAGCTCACATTTTCCACTCGAATAGCAGAAGGATTAAAGTCAACCAATATCCTAGCTTGAGAGTGTTTAGAAAATAATTAAACAGGATAAGACTTATTATCCTCTTCTGAGACACATTGCTGTTTTATAACATTGTATGTAATATAACACTTTATATTATGTAATATCTGTTATGAAATAATTTTGTAATAAAATAATGACCAAATTTTTTTTTATTTAATTTAGTCAGCAGAGGGAATGAAATGATCAATGAAATCAGATTTCTTTGCCCTTGAAAACTTTCCTGAACTGTTAGTGACAGATTTCTAAAGCCAGCTTACAGCTAGGTCCTCAATGGGGTCCAGTGTGCTTCCTTCTAAAAGCATAGGCGAAATATTATAAAAAGGAAGGGTTCCAAGATCAAGGAGCAGGGAAAAGTGAGAAAGAAAGCAATAAAAACTTTTAAATGCAGTGAATGCTTGCCGCCCCCCATGCTGGTTTTGAGCAGAATAATTCTAGTAGAGGCCATCGGCCTTCCAGTCTCTTTCGTGCTAATATCTAGATTTCTGAGAATGTTTTCTTTGCATTTTTAATTACTTTATGTCTCTCATATAAGGGGAGACATGACCGTGTTTTATTAGATTGTCCATTGTAATTTCAAGTGTGTGTTTTCATATTAGGAACAAAATAACATCGAGTCTTGTTCAAATTGAGAGGCATATATAGAGATAAGATGGACAAGAGCAGGAGGGTTTTCCTTGAATGTTTCCTGTGAGATCGAGTTCAAGCCTTTGCAATTCACATGGACTATTTATTTGGCCGTAGTTCTCCTCAGTGACTGTATTTTACATTGGTGGTTCTCATACTGTGGTGTTCAGACCACAGAATCAGTATCCCCCTGAATATATCAGAAATGAATTTCAGTCCCACCCAGACCAGTTGAATCCAGAACTGGTGACTGGTGAGGTCCAGCAAGCTTTCTGGGTGACTCAGATGCACCGACGTGAGAACGTGAGAACCGGGGTTAAGTAGGGAAGTAAATAAGTAAAAGGTTGGGGCTGAATTCATAGGATACAACCCTCACTGGGGGCCTCAGGACGTGACTGCATTTTTCAATGGGCCTTTATAGAGATGATCATGTTAAGATGAAGTCAGTGAGGTGAGCCCTAACCCAACATGCTGGTGTCCATAAAAGCCTTGGAGATCAGGACACAGACACAGAGGAAAGACCACGTGAGGACACAGGGAGAAGATGGCCATCTGCAAGCCAAGGACAGAGGTCTCAGGAGGACCTGGCCCTGCTGACATCTTGCCCTTAGACATCCAGCCCCCAGAACTCTGAGGCGATGACTGTCTGCTGATGAAAACCCCAGTCTCTGGTCTGCTGTGGTACTTTCATCACAGCTCCAGGAAACTAACATAGTAATGAAGGGAATGAAGGAGGTGATGTCCAAAGTTCAGGCGAAAGTTGGAAGGAAAAGGGTCTCAAACATCAGAAAGTTTCTTTTCTCACTCGCTCTTGTGCTAAGTCACCAAAAGAACTCACCTCGGAGACTCTCACATGTACTTCTTCACACCTGTGTATCACTGAATACTAATTAGGGCAGTGATGAACTACTACGATTTTCACGTAGGTGAGAGTCAATGATTGTGCAACACCCCACTTGGCCCCAGTATCACCTGGGCAGCTCTCTCAGCACGTGACAGGTGAGAAGCAGGTACTGTGGAGCTTCATGTACCTGTGTCCTCAACTCTGCTTTGAATCTTGGCCCATTTTAGACAAAGGAGGGTCCATGGTTCCATCAGTACACGTGCTCAGGCTGGATGGAGACAAAATATAATCCATCCCACTCTCTGGATCCCTCTTCCCGTCACCTACTACTCCCTACTGCACAAACGCATGCACTCACACTCACACACCTACACATGCACGCACACACTCACATGCAAACACTCTCTCACACACACACTCACACTCACACTCACTCACACACCTACGCATGCACGCACACACTCACATGCAAACACTCTCTCACACACACACTCACACTCACACTCACACTCACACTCACTCACACACCTACGCATGCACGCACACACTCACATGCAAACACTCTCACACACACACTCACACTCACACACCTACGCATGCACGCACACACTCACATGCAAACACTCTCACACACACACTCACACTCACACTCACACTCACACACCTACACATGCATGCACACACTCACATGCAAACACTCTCACACACTCACTCACACACCTACGCATGCACGCACACACTCACATGCAAACACTCTCTCACACACACACTCACACTCACACTCACACACCTACGCATGCACGCACACACTCACATGCAAACACTCTCTCACACACACACTCACACTCACACTCACACTCACACACCTACACATGCATGCACACACTCACATGCAAACACTCTCACACACACACTCACACTCACACACCTACGCATGCACGCACACACTCACATGCAAACACTCTCACACACACACTCACACTCACACACGCATACTCACACACACACATGCTGGGAGAAGTGATTGAGTTCAGTCAGACCTTCGCTCATCCAGAGCCTGGGCCACATATACCCTTAGAGCTCATTTCTTACTCCGAAAGCTTTTGACAGAAGTGCAAACATAGCAACTGACCTTCACTTAATACATGTGGCTTTTGAAAACGATGGCCTAAAAGTTTTCCAAGACTCAAATCTGCACATTTGGCCACGAAAGCCTCCTGAGGTGGTGCTGGACTTGAGCACTGCCCACTTTGCTGACTTCTGGAACTCTGCTGGGGACCCAAGGCCGTGGGGCCTCCCAACAGTGTCGTCATGGTGGCTGTAGTCAAGTGTACCCTGAAAAAGGCCAAGCTGAGAGTTGGCATAGTAGATATTACATTATTTATTAAAGGCCTGTGTGTTAAAAATCTTTATATGTGTTGTCTGTAAACCTGACAACTTTGCAAGACAGAAATTGATATCTAAACTGTACCAATAAATTGTGTGTCAGTGAAATTGAATAAGTTTCCCGAGACCACACAGCTGGAGAGTGCTGATTCTGTACCAAACCTGCGTCCTCCGCTCCGCTCTCCCGGCCCCTCTGCTATCCCAGTGCGACCCCGAGCTCTCAGTGACCTCACACGTAACGCTCGGCCTGCCTAACAGGGCTTCTGAAGGTCCCCCCTGGGACCCCACAACTTGGCAATTCCAGTTCAGAATGTTTCAAGACCTGAATCACTAGCAAACAAAGACATATCAAGATCCAGATTTCTATCTCCCACAGAGTTCACTTTGGAAATAGGCAGGGCCAGATATGATACTGTTAAGAGTTCTTACTTTTTTTTCATTCTTCACATTGTAATTGTAAAATTAATCAAATTGCATCATAAGGTGCTCAGGAACCTTCTAAGCTAGAAAGGAAAAAAAAAGTCATAATGCTCTTAATTACATCTTAATAGATTTGTACAAAAGGCTATTGCTAAACTTATCCCAAAGTAATTTAGATGGTAAGATCTGAGATCTGAGATCCATTGTTCGTAAGTTTGTAACTTTAATTGCCTAAAATAGTTGGTAAATTGCCCAAAAAAGGAAAACGCTTTTAAGCTGAATGGCAGAAAGATAAAGTCAGAGCATTTATATTCATGTTGTTATCTTTTCACTTCCGGACTCACTTCAAGATGTGTGAATTGGGTAGATGCCAAGATCCTTTTAAATTCAGAGATCTTTAAGGAAGAGTAGCCCACGTTTGGACTGGGCTCAGCGTGGAATTCCCAGTTTAATCCCACGCCTGGTTTTGTGATCTGTCGACACTCACTTCATTGTCCTGAATCGTGGCCATCAGCCTGCATTTCTCCACATTTCTAAGACATCATTTTGTTTCCTCTCTCAAGCCTCACAAAGTAAAGCAAATACAAATAAAGAAGCAAACAAAACACACTGAATGCATTGGCACTGTCTTTGTCACTGCACCTAGCCTCCAGAGGTGGCTGTTCTCCACAGTCCTGGTGAGTCAGGTGTGGGAAAGCCTGGCCAGTCAGGTGTAAGGGGATCTCCTGGCCTCAGCCGGTCCGTCAGCACCTTTTCAGGTGCTCAGCGAGGCTGGCAGGACCTGCCAGCGGGAGGGCTGGCCCACAGGCATTTTAAGTGTGGGCCGACGAGACACCTGGCAGGCCACCAGGAGATGGGGTGCATGCCCTGGGGGCCATATCAGTAGCCCCCTGTCACCGAATCAAAATCAGTTAAAATGTAATGTCTGGAGTAAATATGCAAATAGTCTGACAATGATTAAAACTAGCTTGTTTTTGGTTTCTTGACTGTGATAGATAGAAAAAAATAAACTACATCTTAAAGGACAATAAACAAATGCAAAAGTCTTATTTTAGTCAAATTAAAGTAGACACAGTCAGAGACTCTTGAGGTGACTATCGTCCTTAGTCAGGGCCCCTTGGAACCACTCCACAATGCCAGAAGGTCGCTTGACTATATCTGGCCAAACTCACCTCCCTATAATAAGAGCAGTTGTAATTCTAGATGACAAAGGTACAGGGTCACGTTTCATTCCTCCAGGGACGACGGTAACCTAATTCCTTTGAGATCTGAGCTTTCCTTTATGCAGCCACTGAAATGCACTCCTACCTCTCTGCCATCTTGTTCACAGGCAGCCATCTCTTTACCTGCACGGACGGATGCAGTTGTTGAGAGGGTCACAGCAGGTGCTGCCCCCTGGACCTTTCCAGGGGAGCATCCAGGCTGGGATGAGCATGGAGGCACCGTGGAAGCGGCCGCCGCTAAAATGAAGTGCACAGGGAAGCACACATGTGATGGGCCATCCAGAAACTCCTTTCCCCATCAGGTCTCCTCTCAGGACAAGCAGAGATCTGGTGACCCACTCAATTCCACCTGTCATTGTAACTGACTTATGTACAAAAAGGGGGAGTGATATGTGGAATTTTATTTGAAAATCAACCAGGTCATAATGGGAACATTGTGTCAAGGGATGTGTATATGTTAAAATCTTTAAGGAATATTATCTTCCCTGGTAACCTATCCGATTGAGTCATAACTCAATGTCAGGGAGTCATTCCCCATATCTAACCTAAATTCTTCATGCTGTCATTTAAGCCCATTTCCTTTCGTTCTGCCTTCAGGAAAAAGTAAGAACACTGGCTGGTCACCATCCCATGTGGGAGTCTCCATATGTTTTCAATCTGGGGGCTGAGACGGCAGTCGTTTCTTCTTCCTCACCCACTGCATTTTCATCTTCTGAGGTGACATGTGGTGGGTCGGAAAGATGCTCTAGGTGATCTGTATGTCGGGCAACAGACCCAGGAGATTACCCACCAGTGATCACCAAATATCTCTTGATCACCCACACGGTTCAAGCCATTGGGTTAGAGTGTTAGAAACAGTGAGGTGAGGGAGCTCGCAGCTGCCACAGCCTGGGGGCCGGGCCTGCCTCTCCTCCATCTCTGTGCTGTTAGCACAGGACCTGGGGGCGGCCTTCCTGTAGCAAGGTGGGGGACGACACAGAGCCCCTCAGGGAAGGGCTCCCAGAGTGGCCACAGGAATGCAGCTCACCATCTGCCACTGTCACTGTGACAGGGAGCATGGGGACAATACGTGTCCATGAGAGTAAACGGAGGAGGGGTTAATTTGTACCATATATATATATATATATATATATATATATATATATATATATATGTCTTGTCCGTGCTTTTTATAGCTTTTTAAAATGCCACTGTTATTTTGTACCTAATAATCATTTTTATTTCTCATTCATTCATGGTTTTGTGCATTTAGTAAGTCAGTATTTACTATACAATATGTGTTTTAAGGTAATATGAAAACAACAGAACAAAGTTCCTGCAATTTGGGTTTAGAATGAGTTGCGGAGGCTTGGAAACTCAAGATGAGAGAGAGAGGGGCCAAGCCACAGGGGCAACATCAGGAGACCAGGCTGCAGCATGGTGACCAGGTGGCACAGAATGGGCTCCGAGCCCCGCCTGGCCACCTCAATAGAGAGCTGGCAGGACGGAGAGGCCACGATGGATTCCCCTCAGTACCAGGTGGATAGAAAACACTGTTACTGCCGGTGTCTTCTGGGTAAAATTCCACTTTGCAGAAGCCAACTTGAAACCCAAAATGAGTCAATTTATATATCAGACTGTGACTGAATGAGTCATGAGCTGGGGACTCACATCATTGATGTGTCTGCCATCTCTGGACACCACTTCCGCAGCGGGAAAACAATGCCATCTGTGTACGTTCCCAGACGTATCAACAAGTGAGAAAAGTTAATAGACCCCAGGGCAGGACTATTAGAGTCGTTCTGAGAATTTCTACAGATAAAATACCTTCCATCGCGTGCACACCCTTACCGGAAATTGGGAGGCATCGTCTGAACCAGACATAACCCTGCATTTGTCAGTGGCAGACAGCAGTGGGGGCCGCACTTTCAGGCTCAAGACATTGGAGCATCTCCAAGACACTCTGAATAGGTAGGATTCCAGAATTAGGAGCTGGCAACTCCCAACACTCTCACATTATCCTGGGCTGATCTTAGCTTATCTGTGCCCTTAAAACCTTAAAGAGAAAAAGAGTTTTAAATAGTCTGCTTGGCAGTGCTTCTGTAAAACTTCCCCAAGTACCCATTAAAGCACGCAGAAAGGCATAGGAAACCTATCACTATTTAAAAAAAGAAAAAAAAAAGAACATCCGAGACAAAGATCTATGTGCAAATGACTTATAAACAAGTGTCCCCAGGAGAAACTGAAATCTACAGTCCTCTCTGGCCCAAGGACCTAACCCTGGTCCTCTGTGTGTCAAATCACATAACGTCAAGATGCATAAAGGAAAATGTGGGCAGAGACAACCACTGGCACAGAGCAGTGAGTCTTGATGGGCGTGATGACCGTGGCTGCCTGCATCTCCCAGCAAGGGTGCTACACCCCCAAAGGGCTTCTCCAGCTGCAGAGATGCCTGTCCCCGGCCCTGCCCTGTCCATGCAGGCAGCACTGAGATGGCCGTGGAACCCAGGATGTGCAGGGAAGACACCCCCTCATTAGATGACACACATGCCTAGAAAGTGAAACAATTAAAGGGGCCTCATTCTATTTGTCAAACTGAGGTAGTGATGAGGGCTGAATTCATTTGCCGAGACTGCAGTACCCAATCACACCAGACTGGGTGACTTAAACAACAGAAATGAGTTCTTTCAGAGCTCTGGAGACCGGAGGCCTGGATCAAGGTGTCGGCAGAGCCGGTTCCTTCTGAGGCCGTGAAGACCGTCCGTTTCATGCCTCTCTCCACCTTCTGGTGGTTTCCGAGCCACCTTTGGTGTTCCTGGGCTTGTAGAAGCTCCGCCAGTCTCTGCCTTCCTGTTCATGAGACGTTCTGCTTATGGGTGTGTGTGTGCGCGTGTGTGTGTGTGTGCGTGTGTGTGTGTGTGTGTGTCCACATTTCCCCTTTTTATAAGGACACCAGTCACATTAGATTAGGGCCCAACTAACTACATATGATCTCATCTTAACCGGTTACTTCGGCAGTGAAACCAGGTCACACTCTGCAGCACTAGTGGTCGGACATCAGCATACAAAGGTTGGAGGGACAATCCAGCCCACGTGAGGAGCTTCCTCCCAGGGTTGCTGTGAGGATGGCACGAGCTGGTTTCTGAGGCACTTATCACAGCACCCAGCACAAAGTGTGAGCTACCTGAGAGGTGGCCGTCGCACAGCTGCTGTGGCTCATGGAAAGTGCATTCTGATGCTCTCCCACTCGCTTTAACCCACTTCCCTCAGACTGAGACAGGATTTAGTCAATAACTCAGCATACTACGTTATTAATGATTGAATTACTCAAACAAAGACGTTGAATTATAGAGGTTTGCCCAATTGAATTTCTGAAAAATTGAAACTATGTCTTTCCTTTAATACATCCATGAAACATCACAACAACTGACCCCCAGACGAGGTCTTGAAGAAAACCCTAAAGAATTCAGAAGAGTTGGGACTTCACCCCCCTCCACGCCAGGAAACCAGGACTCTCTAAACAAATTTGCAACTAATAGGCTAATTTAAAACTATGGTTCCCAATAACTACTAGATTCATAGAAAATGTGTAAAGTCCTTGATGTATACGTGGCTAGCGAATAACCAGGTAAATGTGCACAAAAGTGAGGGATTATTTAGCGAAGAGCAAGGACGGGCCGCTGAGGCTTCGGTGTTCCGCGGAGTGAAGCACTGTGCCCGGGGACGTGTGCCCTGCAGTGTGGACCCTTCTGCCTCATCCACAGACTAGATGACATGCGAACTGGGGAAACTGTCAAACAATCCTGGCCTCCATTTTATTGCAAAATAAAGAGATGCAGCTGGATTTATTTGAGATTCTTTCTGGGCTCTGAATCTCCTCAGCTTCAGAACACGCCTGAGTCAACCAGGTCAAACCTGTCAAAGTTAAGCCTTCTATCTTTTCTATAGAATTGTCCTACAATTAAATTGGGAGCAACTTTTAGCTATTTAATGTTCCCATTGCCTTCGGGTCTGTCCATTTGCAAGGGAGGGTTTGGCCCCGTCAGGTGTGTCTCCTGTCTGGCCATGATAGAAGTAGTTAATGTTGAGTGGTTTAGGGCATTGGGATGGAGAGAAGTTCTGGAAGGAGTTTGCTTTTAAACTTGAACCAAGAAGTTGTCCTTGAAGGGGCTGAGTTAGTAAACCCCCCGCACATAGGAGCTTGGAATGCAGATTGCATTACAGAATGAAAATGATACCTGTGTCGGATAAATTAAGCATTTCCATCAAAATAGTGACCAAAGTTTAAAACACCATGAACTTTGTTCCATATTGACATATGCAAAGAAAAAACAATATCCATTTCCCTTATTTTTTATTAAATTTTAAGTTATTAAATTGCGGACATGTATCATTTTACCGCTTATCAAAGTTCCTGTGAAATAGCAAACAAAACTACGTGCATTGCTCTGCCAGGGACCAAGGTTAAAATGGCCAGAGCAAGTTGAAAAATAATTTCTTGTGCGTAATTCGATGTGCAGACATCACGATGTTTGTTGCTTTAGTAACGTGTCATATTTACTGGCAAGCCCCCAGAGAAGCTTAACATGGAAGTATCCTTTCTGATACAAAGGGGAAAAAGGGCCCCAGATGTCTTTCTGCTTATCTCCAATTAGATTTGGAGGGCTGGGGAGAGTGCTATGAAGGAAGGGGAAAAACAATAAAAAAGATAAGCTGGTACTTCCTAGTTGAACTATAGCATTGACCTAGTTTGTATTTACAATGTGTTAAGTATTAACACATGAGCAAAATATTAAAGCAAGGTATTTATTAGAAGAAATATAAATAAAACAGCAACAAACTGTGCCCTCAAAATTAACTACCAGCAATTTAGCTTCACTGCACTGTATGAAAAAGTGACTTGAAAGAAATATCATCGTTGTGTTAAACAAATGTCGATAGTATATAGGGAGGGTAAAAGTTCACCGGGAGAGGAGAAATGTCTCTCTGATGTTGATGAAAAAATGCATGGATGGTCCTGCCCAGAGCTGTGATGTGATTTGCACAATGTGTTCACCACATACTCTCCACATGAGGAGAGAAGAGCGCATATTTTCAGAGTTAGGTTTAGAAGAAATAAAACAGAAACCAGAAAGTGGAGGTGCGTCGTTCGTCTAACTTTCAGGGTGACAAAACCCAAGTCGAGCTTCGCCAGAATCACTTGTGAGTAATTCTGAGTGGCCTGCTTATTGCTTTTTATTCTGTGTTACTTTTATATATTATCATTAATCGGGAAGTGAAAATGAGTGCTTTGACACCGAGGGAAGAAATAACGTATTGAGATAAAAATGATTTAAATATTTTAATTTTTAAAGAGTTTCTTTTTAAAATGGGTAGTGTGGATTTAAGTAAGGACTTTTATACTACACGTGTGCACTAGCTTTCTAGGAGTGTTTTATTCGTGTTAGTCGGCTTGGGCTGTCATAAGATAGTAGCACAGTGTGGGCAGTTAAACCCCAGAAATTCCTTTTAGTCTATCCAGACTTTTACATTATTGATCCACAAGTTTTAATTTTAACAGAATCTAATTTTAATAGAAATAAAGGTCATTCTATCATTTGTAACAATTAGTACTGCAGCTGAACCATTGCCGGCCAAAATAATTGTACCTCCTAAAAAACTACAGTTACATCTTCCAATCCAGGAACGTTTTCATGTGTGCTTAGCTTGCAGGCCCAGCCCCACGTCCAGGAAAGTTTACAGTCCTCTGTGGAAGGAAACCAGCCTGCGTGTGTGAGTGCAGCGAGGCACAGGCGTGTGCCACACACACGGGCACACACACATTCACACACACACTGGCCCACTCATACACCTAGACACACACTAGCATGTACACACCCACACATGCTGACATACTGATACACACACAGTGCAACATGTACACACACACACAAAGGCACACTCACACACCGTGAAGGAGTTGTACATGCTGACACACATGTACACTCACATGCAGGCTGACACAGGGACACACCCGGATACCCTTATGAACACGATCATGCAGAGTGAAACTTCACACACACACACAAATTTGCACATACACACTAGCATGCAAACATTCACCAGTACACTCATATGCACACAGACTCACAGTCACTCTCACACACACAAGCTAGCACTCGTGTGCTAGTCCCCTGGGGGAGGCAGGACTAAGTTGGCAGGGGGAGCTTTGAAGGTTGGGCCTGAAAGGGATTCAGTGACTTGACTTTTGATTAACTTACAAAAGTGGCCAATACTGTTTGTGTCCCTAGGTAGCTGTTTCAGTTCCTCATGAACAGAACGGCGATGTCACCAGAACAGGCCCGAGGCCACCCTGCTCTGGGGTCCCGACCCGCCTGTCCTCTGAGAAATGTACTTCAAAATGTCCCGACATGGAGAAAGGTGTAATGAAAGTGAGGAATTCCTATAGGCCAATAGGGCGCTTAGATCAGAGCTGGCTGCAGTGCCCGGGACTCCTGAAGACCTCGCTGTCCCTGAGTGGTGACTTACAACAGAAATTCAGGGTGCTGCACCTGAGGCACAGGGGACATTTGGGGACAGCAGGGTTATGTGGGGTCTCTCTGTCCTCTGCCCGGCATCCTTCACTTCCTGTCGGCCCTGCAGGACTACAGATGTTTGTACATGAAGCTTTGCCCAGCTCCTCTGGTGTTTCCCCAGTCACAACTCCAGGACACCAGACAATTGAAAGAAAGGACCCCACAGACTAAGAGAAGAGGGGTGCCATTCATTGGCAGAAGGCGTCAAGAACAATGTGGCTAAGATCACCAAATCAAATGATGGACATCAGCAAAATATGAATATAGAAAATGGTTAACAGATAAAACAGGCCAAGTGCAGAAGACATACAAATGGGTAATATCCTTCAAAAAGATGTACAACCTCATACGTGACCCAAAATATGCAACGTAAAGCAGCAACAAGGTCAAAGCTATTGACCTTCATCTTGACAACAGTTAAAATAGTCATGATGTCTAAAGGTGGGGCAAGAGTGGGGGGAGAATAGCACTGTGCACATACTGCTGAGAATTTGGCAGGAACATCAGAATTTAATCTGAGTGTGCCCTTTGGCCCAGAGCTCCCCCTCCCTGGAATCTATTGTGTGTGTATATATCCTGACACATGAACAAATATATGATTACAAAAATGGCCATGGTTGCATCTTTCATAATAGCCAATAAGAAAAAAGATTTTAAATATTTGTATTTAAATAACTGTTGATCAAAAGAGGAATTAAGTACATTAGAATTCGTTTTCAGTCTAGATTTCTGCTACATGATTGTTAGGAGACATCACCATGTATACTGGCAAGGAAAGTTGCCTAATAATATTGTTACATTTAAAAAAAAATTAAACTGAAGGAGAAGAGTATACTATGAACGTGTGTCTTTATATTGATCTACTCTTCGCACGGGTGCTAGCTTAGCGGATGAGCACACATTTTTGGTGATAGGAATTACACCTTCTTGCCTGTAAAAGGCAAACAAACAACAACACAAGAGACCTGTCTGTTTGAGGATTCTGCCCTTTAGCAATTCTGAAAATGTCTTCCTGACATTTTCCCCGTAACTATCAAATGCTTAAAAATAAGTGTGTATAAAAACCTTTTGGGACAAGAACACACATTCCAACTTATTACAACATCCTTGTTATTTTTACCTCCAGCTCCTGCTACCACATTCCGAGAGCAGTTTTATTAACCCTTTCGGTCTCCAAATGATCGGTATGTTACATTTCATGTTTTGTGATGGTAATTACCGACAGTAATGAATGTGCAATTATGCATGAAATTCAATTTTTGGAACCTTGAGCCTCATGTTAATTATAAATCCTCTCCTAGAATGCCTTTGAGACCCTGTTCCATGTTTTATTTAAATCTCCTCACAGACATATCTTCTTTGTGTTAACTCTCCAACGTGTCTTGGTTGGGACGGTACTTTTAACCAAAGGCTTTGCACACGAGTACAGACAACACAACACTCTTCATTCAAACAGATTCTTCCAGAACAAGAAAGGGCACTTACACAGAATTTTGAGCATCTTGACACTTTGTTCGTGCCATCCTCAGGAGTAAACAGAGTTTTCCTATAACGATCACAAATGTAAAACAAGGTGAAGTTTAAAAGACTCTTGATGTTAATTAAGGTGAATTTCAGACTTAGAACACATTTGATTATTGGCTCGGTCCAAAATTAACCAAGCTCTCTAATTTTTCCTCTTTTATTCCCATTATTCTCAAATACCGGTTTCTCTATTTATGTCTGATTTTCCCAAACCTCAGTGCACTCACTCTTGTCTGCCCTCCTGTTCCCTGGCTGTGGAAGGGCCTCTCTTTCAGCTTCTCTGCGCAGCTGTATTCCTCCTCATGCGGGTGAGTGGACACCAGCCAATTTGAGATGAGTAGCGTCGTCATCAAGAGAGACCATCGACTCCACCAAAAGGAAAATGGATTTCTGGTCTGGGGCCAGCCTATTAACTCCAGGGGTTATCCTTTATTTCTGACTTCTTTCCAATTACAGAATATTTTGAATGACTCCTCTTTCCAGGTAAGTTGATGAAAGATAAAATATACTTGGGTAATTTGTCTCATCTCGGAGGGAGGCCTGGCATCGTGGGGAGAACTCCCGCTGCGGAGACAGCCCTATATTGGGTTTGTAGCCCAGAGTGACCGCTTTGTGGCTGTGTGAAATCCAACCACTATTTAACCTCTCGACACCCTGTTTTGTTGTCTTTAGGCATGTTGTGATGCCTGTCCAGCAGATGGTGAGAAGCAAGTAGAATCCCGTTGAAAAGATGCAGATGGAGCTGGGTCCATAGTAGGTACTCGAATATTAATATAATTATGGGGTTCTATTTCAGGGAGAATGCAATTTTTATCTAAAGTCAAGCTTAGAACGATCATCCTTCTCATTCTGCTGCCTGTTGTCCTTGTGAGTTGATTTCTACACAATGGAGAGCAGAGCATGGAGAGGGTGAATTTTGGAGAGAGACCGATACAACTAGTTTGAAATGTGTCCTGCCGGCTGTTGGGTGGAGCAAGGCAGGAAATTCTCCAAGCCTCTTCTC
The DNA here is from genome assembly GCF_057876585.1 of Rhinolophus sinicus. Taxonomy (NCBI): domain Eukaryota; kingdom Metazoa; phylum Chordata; class Mammalia; order Chiroptera; family Rhinolophidae; genus Rhinolophus; species Rhinolophus sinicus. The sequence continues at coordinate 2,532,428 of NC_142503.1, forward strand.
TCATCTGGAAGGGAGGATATTGACATGGCTGTCCCTGGGGTTTCCGTGAAGACTGACAGTGAAGGCTACGGTGGAACAGGCACCTGAGGCTACACTCTAGGCTCTCACTGGGTATTTCATGTCCACTTTCCAGTCAATGCATGATTTTCCAAAGCTGCATCTTGTATCACCCACTGTCTTATGTGTGAAGGACAGAAAACCAAGTCTTTGATGGGTGGTAACCTTGGCCTCGAGATCTAAGGAGGAGACAGTAGGAGCTGCTGGAAGACAGTTGTGCCGGAACTCACAGCAGCCAAGCAGGATGACAGGCCCATGGATATGGGGTCTTACACCTTCGGTCAGGATAAACAGGCAGACGAAGCAGGGGGACAGTCCAGGCTCGCAGGGCAGCTCTCGTGAGATCCAGGGTAGAGAAGGGCTCTCTGTGGTTCTTGAGCTTTTCACCCTACAGCTTCACTCTCTAGAAGAAGGTGGAATGCAGTCTCTCCCCTGAGTCCCAATTTCTAAGAAAGTGGCATCACCTCTTAGGGTGGGTCCAATATGCACCCCTGAAAGCCACCCTTGGGAACAGAGAATACTCCACATAGCTATCCACAGGGTCCAGCCTCAAGAAGACGTCGTTTTGCATTTCCAACCTTTTGGGGCACCACCCTCTTTTCTGAAATGGGAGCTGAAGTCAACTAAGCTCAGCCATCTTTCTTTGTCAACATCTACAAAAGGGTATTTAAGTCTGGTACTCTCAACGACAATAAACACAGTCATTGAAAACATTAGACTTACTCTATGGAACAAACTATATGCCATTTAGTGATCAAATAAAGTATGAGCAGATATAGCCAATTAGTGCTGCTGTTAACTTCCTGAACATTCTATCAAGGACTGCTGGGTCACTCTCTTGGTGTCATCAAGGACACCTTTGAATGATGCTGCAGACCCACCTCCAGCCCCACCAGCTGCACCCCTTGGCCCTTCTGATCCTGATGACAGAAATCCTGGGTTCTCTGCAACAGTTCCAACAGGAAATGCATTAAATGGTGTCTACATCATCTCAAATCTTCATTTCCCTTCTCAGATTACATACTTTTTTCTGTAAAGTGTTTGCTAAAATTGTCTCTTTACGAGGAATAATATAATTTCTCTCTATATTATCTGTACTTTTTCTCTTTCTATAAAAAGTGCTTGTTTCATCAGTAACTAGCAACACCTTGTATAATAAATGATGGCAATTATGGTAAAGTGTGTGAAATGCATCTCTGTGTTTCATTCAACATATATTTAGGGTCTTCTTTGTTAAAGACTCCCAGGGATAAAGCGCTCTGGGGGAAGGGCTGTGGCATGACCAGTTCAGGTAGAGCCGTCGCCTAGCAACTCAGTGTGAGGTTGTTGTTATTGGAAGAAGTCAGTTGTACTACCTTGACAGGTGCCTGACTTTTGAACTAGGTCTAATTGACAACGATCTTAACCTCTGAGACTAGTAACTGTCCGGAGTGCATGGTGGGTTCAAGGCTTCTCCATGGCTAACTGGTTGGTGACGCTGCATGATGCTTCCTGATCTCTCAGCAACTCTCATGGCTGCCTGTACAGATGGCACCATCCCCCTGATTGACAGAAAGACACGAGCTGAGAGAAGTGACGTTACTGGGAGCCATGAGCAGTGGGGACAGAACCCACTGGAAGAGGGGGAGTAGGTGTGCAGATGTCTTTCCTGGAAGGGTGGGGTGATCTCTCACCTACCTTACAGGTGCCAACATCCACCAGCAGTTTCAGTCTGATGTGGAATTAGTGAAACTCACTTTTTATTTACTTAGTCTAACTACACATTTGTGGTAAGACGTGAGGATCATTTGGATTTCTTGGGAGGGAGGGTGCAAGTTTTATTCTATAAAAATCGCAGCCCTGATTCAGTTGTTACATCCCATGTGTCTAATTTGTACAGCTGAATGTCCAATAAATAAAACATTCAAAAATATTTTGTAGAAAATTCGCCCTTCACTGTATTGATTTCTATCAAAGCGATCTAAAACTTTGCAGGGTTGACCTTTTCTACTTTAAAGACAAAATATTCTCCCGAAGTGACAACATTAAAATGTTATCATGTAGAAAACCGTGTTGGTAAGGTGTGTGTCATCAGGACATAATGGATGGTGGTATCCACCTCAGAAAGCATCACGCAGCCTGCTGTCCCTGTCTGTGATCAATGAGCAGGTGTCCGGGAAATATGTATGTTCTGCCCCCAAAGGAGAGACTTGGGGCCCCAGGCCCACGGTGCCCAGGCGGCCCACATCCCAATTCCTGGAAATCACATGTTTCTTGATGCAGTGTGTGCTTCCAGACTTGGCTAATTTTAACTGAAAAATTTCCAGGACTTTCTTTTGTCAGCAGGATCATTGGTTTTCACACTTAATCACCAATCTGACACCCTTAAAAATGTTAAGCAGGAAAGTGGAGTAACGGTTCGAAACATTAGAATGACTGTGGTTTATCACTGCCAATAAGTCATTTAGAGAGAGAAACATGTCATTCAATTTCCATTCTTATTGTGGATTATTTGAGCACTAAACATGTGCAGAATATTTACAGGGTCAAAACTGAGGAGAGGCGAGGCAGGAACTAAGCTGGAGGACATTTAAGGGGTGGGGCAAAGTTTAATAATCAAGATAAATCGTATTTTAATAAAAATTTTAAAACATCAAAATTATTGCAAACTATCCATGTACTGTGCTCCTATCTTGCAGAAGGCCTCCACATTATGTCCCAACCACAACCTACAAATCAGGATGGCTGTCCTCAGTGTCACGCTGAGAAGGCAGCAGAGAGAGAGTTTCACGAGCACAAATCCCCTACTCTGCGGGCAGATGCACGGCACTCGGCCCGATGTCCTCAAGCCCAGGTGATGTCCTATGCAGAAGTATCTGGAAATGTGATTTTCAGAAATCAAAAGCACTCTGGTGAATCTGAGAATGGGCCGCTTCTCCTGGGAGGCAAAGCTGCACTTTCTGATTGAGAAGCAACATCACGTTCTCCACAGACCAAGAAAGAAAGTGGCTGGACCCGGTCAGAGCTGGCCCTGCTGAGGGACCAGCGCTGTGAGTCATGTCCCAGAGGCACTCAGAACGCAAGCCACGCGGAGAGGCGGCCTCTGGTTTTCACACGTGGAGGGAATTCTGATTTATGAACTATCACGGGAACCAGGATGAGCTGTTTGTAGGAAAACTCTAACGTACTTGCTGAGTAAAAAGAACAGATCTCCGAGGAATGGAGCACAATGAGCTCTTTATGTGAAAAAAGTGTATAATTGCATGAAAATTCCCTAAAATCCCCTAAAATCCGTGGTGAAGACCCACTCCAAAGGACGCGTCTAAAGATGAAAGGAGAGAGAGAGAAACCACATCGTGGTTGAGAAATATAACAGAGCACACTTGCAAAACAGAAGAAGTGAGCTGTGCACATTTGTGGCACAGACCACCGGAATGACAGCGGAACGACAGGGCTCTGATGGGAGATTCCAGTTTTGAGGCATCTGTGCGAAGTCTCATTCAGCAAAAACATTGCATCTGATAATTTTCAAACTTGCTTTGCTGACAATTTTATCTCCCAGAAAGTAGAGAGAGAATCAAAGTCAACTGTTACTTCAGAATTAATGATGAGCAACCGCAGCTGGCTGTTGGCTAAAGTGAATGAGGCCGAAATCTTTGGAAAAAGCCGCTTTGTCGTTGTAGAGCGTGTACCATGACCGGAGAGAAGACCCCATGGCAGGGAAAGATGAGAGCAGGCCAAGTACAGTTCTGAAATTCTCAGAGGAAGGTGAACAGGTTCAAAGGTGTGATTCTGATATATGATGTGACTACTTCTAAGAAGGAGAGAGAGAGAGAGAGAGAGAGAGAGAGAGAGAGAGAGAGAGAGAGAGAGAGAGAGAATACATAATGGGCTCTTTAATAAATTCATATATCATAAGGACATGTAGAAAAGATTAAGAAAAGTGTGCATAAAGCACAGTAAGAAAATTAAGATCATGCATTTTAAGAATTTTGACAGGAAAGCTAATATTCAGAATAACCTGAGACTTTCAAAATTGATAAAGAAAAAAATTAGTTTCTCAGACAGTGTTTTAAATCATAAAAAGACGAGCAAGAAATATCTAGAAACACTGCTAGGAAAAGATGTCCTGAAAATCGAACTTCCCAAATCCTGTTTCATCACAGTGACCTGCAGGGGATATTATCCTTCAGATATGTATGTGGGAGACTTAACCTACTGCAACTCAGGAACAAAAACACAGTCCAATAAAATTGGGCAAAAAATGACCATGGACACTTTACGTAAGACGATATAAAAATGGTCACTGAGCACATGGAAAGGTGCTCGACCCCACTAAGCATCAGGGAAATGCAATTAATACCACTACACCCTCCGGATGGTTAAATGAAAAAAGATGATAGCAGCCATGTTGCTAAGGCGGTGGAGCAACAGGAACTTTTGCACATCGCTGGTGGGAGTGTGAAAAAAGCACAACCACTCTGTAAAACATTTGCCAGTTTCTTATAAACTTAACATGCAACTGTCCTTTGGCTCAGCAATTCTGGTCTTAGGCATTTACTCAAGAGAAAGGAAAACATGTTCACAAAATATATGTGTAGGAACAATCATGGCAGCTTCAATCATAATAGCAAGACACTAGGAACAGGCAAGGTTTCGATCAACAGGAAAATGGATAAACACTGAGGTATTCAACCAACAGAACATCACTGATCAATGAAAAGGAATGAGCTTCTGTTACATGCAATGGATGTATCAAAAACATTAGGCTTGTTCTTTTGTTGCTTTTGGTTTATATACCATATATCAGTGAAATCACATGGTTCTCTGCTTTTTCTGTCTGACTTATATACCTGAAATCTATGTAATTTCACTAACAATTGTCACCCCAATAAATTTAATAAAATAAAATTAAAAAATGAAATGAAGAAAAAATAAAATCTACATTTGTATGGAAAACAAACAAGCAAACAAAAAAACATTAGGCTGAGTGAAAGAAACTTCACAGAAATAGTATATAGTACATAAAAGTATAAAATTCCAAATCAGATAAAGCTAAAATCTAATCAATGATAAACAAACAAACAAACAACAAGAAAAAGAACAGAGACTGTCCTGGAGGCCATGGGGATAGTGTTTGGCTGGTTAGTACTTGAGGGAGCTTTCTGATATTGTCTAATGTCCTGTATCTTTATAGAGGTTTGGCAACACAGAAGGATGTGTTTGCCAAAAGTCAGGGAGTAAATACTGTGCATTTCATTAAACGTGAATTTACTGCTGAAAAAAACCTACAAACACATATTAAACTCTAAATACCAAATTCTGCAAAGTACTACAAAATTAATCAAAAGGAAGAATGACGGATGAATGGATAGGTGACTAGATCTGCAAAACAAGCAAGTGTTATTGACAGAAGATAGGTGGTGGGCATATTGGCATTGCTATTTTTCAACTTTGTTCAATGTTGACTATTTAAAAATGTTGGGAAATATTTATATAAAGGAATGAAGCCCCGTACAGAATTGGGGTTTGTGAAAGTAACCTGAGTTGCTATATGCTAATACAAAACTTTCTAGCCTACATATATAATATTAAAGTAAACTGAAAATTTTGCAGATGAAGTCACTGATCAAGATTAAGGAACAGTGGAGTTTAAAATACAGTTTTGATTGTCAAATAGAGTGAAAGTTTTGCCCAAGCTGTGCACTATTTAACCTGGCCTTCATCCCAAGGAAAAATAGTGTAAGACTCAGTATTGTCTTAATTAGTGTTCAATTGCTGATTCTTGGCAGTCTATAATTTTTAATTAGAATATTGTTTTCACCCCAAAAGGCCATTTTATTTTTTCTTTCTATAATAGAATTCATTTTCGTTCATTCAGTCATCTGTTGATTCAATGATTACTTACTAATTGTCTACTATGTGTCAGGCAGTGTGCAAAGCACTGAGCATCGACTGAAGAACGTGAAAGATACCACCCTGCCTTCCAGGAAGTTACAGTCCAAGGGAAGTGAGGCTGAATATAAGAGCCAAGGCAGGCTGCAGTGCTGGGGCGTCTGGGCTGTGGCAGGCATTGGCAGTCTCTCATGACATGCTGCTGCGGGCACCATGTAGGTGGTGGCATGCATGGTTGGCTTGATCCCGACTTGGAACAATCTCATCCCTCAACTGTCTTTTCCAGTCTGATTTCAGGTGCTGGGAAGCCCATGCAGGCATTTCCTCATTAAAGGGCATAGACCACAGGCCCGTCAGTTTCGTACTTGATGAAAAGCCAGACTGAGAGCCAAGGAGCTGGCAACAGAATGATAATCCAAACAGACCTCTAAGGGAGGAAGCATGAGTCAAGCGGTGCCAAGTAGGAAGCATTTGTAGATGAGTCTGTATCCTGAATCGATGCCTGGAACCCGAACACGTTCTAAGGTGGCACCATGCCTCAGCAATATCACAGTGAGGCTTAGCTTGAAATTTTGGTTGACTGACAATCCAATCCTGGAAAAGAGATGTAGAAGTGTTAGATTTGGTCCATGTGGAGTCCAAGCTCCCAAACAAGTGTCCATTTTTAGCAGGTCCATAATGAGAGCCTTTCTTTCACTGCATTTTCCCCATGTCACTGCATTTCCTCCAAATGAAGTAATCACTGCATTTCCCCTACCACCATGAAAGGACCCCATTCCCCGGGAGTTTGTAAGTATGAAAATAATTCTGCAAGTAAGGTTCTGTAAGTTTGCAGGTCATTATCATTTGTAATGTTTAATTTTATGTATTTATACAACATTTCTATAAGTTATACTTGCTAGAACATTTCAAGTAGTAATGGACACTTTGAGTAGAACATCCAAATACCACATTTTTGTTACTTTGTGGTATCTTCCTCAGTTAGCAGCTGGGACGGTAGCAGTCATGCATGGTGGTGCAGACACCTGACATCGTGTCTGTAGGATTTGAAGGCTGGTCACTGCTCTAAGTCTCCATCATCTGTTCTTGAAAATGGAGATGGTGGCAGTCGAGAACTCCGAGGGTTAGTAAAGATTAAAAGAGATGATATAACAAATACTTAAACGTGTACATGTAGTGTCTGACCACCTGGTTGGGACAGAAAAAGGGACTCTGCACGCAGGTCTTCTAAGTGAGGTGATTACTGTTTGGACTGTAATGGATTGGCTATTGTTAATTATATTTTTTTAAAAAAATATTTGTGTGCTATGTCATATCTTCTTTAAAAAGAAATACTTGCATTTGTTCTCTTCACAACAGAAATAATTTTTAAACTATGCACACAAGAAAAGTGGGTCATTTTCTATTATTTCAAATGAGGAAGGTACTTCATTTAATTGTGGCCACGTCCAGTGAGAAGGAAAAATCCTCACCCAAATGATGCGAGTTTTCAAATTTCCATTGCATTAAATAAGGTCATTATATCATCCAGTTAATAGACGTTGCCCAAGGTTTCGAAGTGGGGTCCCACAACTTGTTTTGAGAATGTTCTCAGGATGGCACAAGAAGGCCCTGGGACCCTGGGCTAATACCCCGTCCCAGCTGGAGGAATTTTGAAGAAGTGTTTCTTGGCGGAGTAACTCTCCTTTTCCACCAACTCTGATCCCAGGAGACATTTGGGGATGTCGGGAGACATTCAGTTGTCCCAACTGGGAAAAGAGAGAGGTTCTCCTGGCAGCTAGTGGGTAGAGTCAGAGATGCTGCTAATTGCCGATAGCTCTCTACAGCCGAGTGTTTCCTGCCCCAAGTGTGGAATGTGCCAGAGCAGACCAACCTGGAGTTGAGGGAAGGCCGACCGAGTACTGGAGGGGTGGCAGGTGAGTCCAGCCTGAATCTCAGGGTCTGCGCATTGTCTTCCCTAGTATCGAGGGAGGGTCATGAGTGTAGGATGGAGTGGGGTCTCCATTGCTTTTTTGTCCTCCCTGCTCATGGCACATATATCTTCCTCTGGAGAACGTGCATTCACGAATGTAGTGGAAATTCCCATTTCCTTTGCTTTATAGTAGATAAGTGTCAGCTTATTATTTTTAGTGACTAAAATAACTCCCTGACTGTAACAATGAGGAAATGCAGTATCCCCACGGTCGGTGTAAAGCATTTGGTTTTGAAGCACACATATGTTTCTGTGTATGGACAGCTGTGTGTACATGCTTTCATCATCTTGACCATTGGCACTGACCCCACCTCTTTCTTTGTCCTTTCTCTGAGTTGTCTTCCTTTTGGACCAACTCAAATACTTATTTTTTACTTTGGGATTTTGGTGAAAAGCTTTACTTTGTGAAATTGTATGCATTTCCTTCACATGGATTTGTATTGTGGTTATTCTCTTGTTCATTTGTGTTTATTTTTATATAGAACCACCTCTGTTATTAGTATTATCTTTTGGGCAAAATAAGTTTGTAGGTTATATTAAACAGTAGCTTGCATTAGCAGAGATAAATTATATGTATGTATATTTATGTATATGCATGCGTTATATGTATGTGTGTACAGAAACCCCGCCCCCCCCACACACACATGCACACTCATAGCCTTTGGACACTGACTTATACATTTAAAACCATATTTTCCTCCTACTTTAAAGATGCATCATTAGAAGAAATAACTCAGCGGTCTAGCTGGAGTTCAAAGTAGTTTAGGAAATGCTTTCAGGGGTCTCAAATCAGTGGCAAGAATTTCTGATGAAACACTCCAGAGCCTCTGGGGTCAGCTACCAGGAGAAAGATGAACAAATAATCTGTGTCAGGGTGAAAAACATAATTTATGTTTTATCAGGAAAGCCAAGAGGAAAGTGATGGAGCCTGTCCTCCGTGTGTACTGTGAGCCCCTTTGCTGCCTACAGATGCTGTGTGAGGATTCATTCAGACGCACCCCCTTACCCAAGGGCAAATGTCTGGCCCCTTGTGACAGCAGCTGTGCCTGGGAGAGGCGCGGGCTGGCTGCCCCCGTCCCGCTTCAGCTCAGCTCCACTTTAAAGATTCCTTTCAAGAGCTGGAAGAGCTCACGACGCCAGTGCCCTGGGCTTCTAGATGAGAAATTTGACGTGCAGAGAAATAAAGTGACCTGCCCAAGGACCCATCTTTAGGCAGAGACAGAACTAAGTTCTAAACCCAGAATGGCTGGATTTTAATCCAGTGTTCTGTTTGCCGGAGCTACCAGGGAAGAAAATATATTTTTCCCCAGCAATTTAAGATTTCAGTTGTAATTGCCTCTCCTCTCTCTTTCCAATCTTCCAAAACCAGCATCAGTCTCACCACATACAAGACTTTTCTACCTGCTGCGGTGGGCGTGGGCGTCCTCTCCTCTCAGTTCCTGCAACATTATTTAATTGCTTGGTTGATCACACATATCTATTTTATGTTGTTCTCTTCCCCAAAATATCCTGTGAAAACAGACCAGTTCTTAAGCTTTTTAAAAATCTTCACCATAATTTCCAGATGCATCAACAATAAAAATAAATATAACAACCAACAATAGCATATAAATGTACAAATATATAAGCCTCTCACTTAAAATCTCAATTAGGAGTGTTCTGAGTTTTTTTTTTGTTATTCACTGATTTAAAGCAAGAATTTACTATCTAGATTTGTGACCATAATTCAATTGACTTTGATTAAAAAAAATTGGTGATGGTTAATAAATTTCTGTAGCTCTCTCTAGTTCCCGTACCAGCATTTTAATCTCCACAGAATCTTCATTAGAATAATTCCTTCTCTCTTAAGATCTCTCTTTTCATGGCAAATTCTATTTTTTGTTGTTGATATTTTGTGTTATTTTGTACATGTGATGAACTTTCCCTTGTACATGGAAGGTAATTTATAGAAATTTAATACTAGCAGGACAACAGTTTTTTTTTACATTCACTATACACGTATAAATACAAGATTTTTATGAGGTTGCTTTGTGTATTTTGAGAAAACACCTCCAAGATTTCAATTTATTCTTAATAAATCTACCACCAAAACTACTCCATGCACCATGCTGCCCGATGGGACAATGTGCAGAGCTGAATCTCACCACCGGGCACTGATTCAGGTATGAGAACCTTACATAGAACTGAGGCCTGGATGGTAAAAGCAGGAGTCAATTTTAGTCAGGTAAGGACGTTAGAATGAAGCGCAGAGGCTATTGATATCATGGCATTATATACTAATAAATAAGGTAAGCAATATTATTATAGAAACAATTAAGAAATCAGCTAACAGTATAATGAATAATAACGGTGCATTCCAGTAACAAAGGCACAGAGTTTACAGAAAAGAGGGAGCCTCTAGAACAATCTTTACAAATTTCAGAATGTATTGTTAATAAAGCATTGATAATAAAATTAGTATCATTACCATAATCACTTAGCTCTAAAACACCATTAATTCATTCCATTAGTTGAATAGGATGAATTAAAATCACCACTATATGAAATATATTAAATATATACATTGCTAAGGCACAGCCTAAACTCAGAACCACTGACGTGTGTAAAACACAGCAACACACAAAAGATTAATTGCCACGTCTAAGGTCATGGAAGGTCATGCACAAACGTACCTTGCTGAACACTCGTTGCACACCTAGACACTGGGATGTACAGAAAAGTACATAGACCACGCAGACGGAGAACATGTAGGAGAAGGCACACGTTAGGGATGTGGATAAAGCTACTAATGACATGTGGGGACAACACGCAGCCTGCTTTATCAGAAAGCATCTCATTTAACTGTCCCCAAACCCTCTGAGGAAACTGAGCCACAGACGTGCCCAAGACGACAGGATGAGTAAAGGGAGAGTAGGGCTGACATACGGGCCCTCATTCCATGACGGAATCACCCACTGCCTGATTCCGTACCTACAGACTATGACGTTGGTTTGCTTTTTATGTTTTATGTATTTTTTTTTGCTCAGTAATCCAAAGACATAATCAATTTGATGAATACAGAATATGACTGCATTTGTCATTGTACCTTAGTAAGTGTTTACTTTATAAAACTGGAGTTTATTTTTCCCGTTGCTTTTTCTCACTGTGCAAGCCTCACAGGTGACACGCCAACTATTCATGTAGATACTGGAGTTGGAGTTTCTGAGCTCGAAACCATGTCCATGTGGAGAGCGAGGATTGCTGGGAGGCCGTCTCTGTGAGAAGGGGCAGGGGACCCGCCAGAAGGGGCCTCGGTTCATGGCCCCACCGCTGCAGATACGTGCTCACAGGCCCTGTCTCAGAGTGGACTCAACCTCGTAGGTGTGTCGCTGGTCCTCCCGCTGCTTAAAAGTTTAGCCGTAAGTAAACTGCCTGTAAAAATACTTTATATATACAGATATATATATATATATATATATATATATATATATATATATAATATGTTTACAGGAAGTATATATATATATACACATATATACGTGCATATATTATCCAACAATGAAATCACATGTTTTGATATTACATATATAATGTAATATCATTACATATATAATATAATATAATGTGATATCAAAATATGTGATTTCATTGTTGGATAATTAAGAGCAGGAGACATATCAAATCTTGAAAATCTGAGTGATCTTCTTGGAATATTTATCCTGATTAACCAAACCAGATAATGTAAAAATTCCTTCTATATTTCATAGTTTTTATATACAACCTAATTTCTTAAGATGCAGAAAAGTCTACTGATTGTGACATTGATTCTGTGAGTGAAAAAGTATATTCGGTGATAAGCAATGTCTGTAATAGCTTAGTCAATAGTCTGTTGAAAGTTAAAAGATTAATGGTGTTTTTTAGAAAGAATTGCCTTGAACTTACAAAGGCAACTTTACCAAATAACCAGTTAATATGATTATTTGACAAAGTTTGGGGGAAATCCTATGCAATTTTATGTGGTACAGCCCTCCCGCACGAAAGAGGAAAACGTGTACTCTATGGAGAAAAGAAGAGGTTTGGCATGAAAACCGATTTGAAAGAAAGGAAAGCTTTCAAGACCAAAAATGTTTAGTCTAGATACTAATGTTTAGGCTCTGCAGTGCCCAAGAAAATGTGACTCCTCCAAGTCAATAAATCTTGATAATGGCCCTCCCACCAGTCAAAGAACACACAATGTGAGAACTTCTCTAATTTATGGGAACAATTGTCCTTTCAAATCTGCACACAATGGCGTGACAAGGATGACAGCAGATGCGTGGTGGGGAGGAGGTCTGCGTGGTGTGGGCTTGTGTTGGTTCAGCACTCCATGTCCCTGGGTCACAGGGAGCATGTCCCCCGTGGGCTGCCAGTGACAGGGACAATGCAGATTCTTTTGCTAAGCGACTCAGTGCCACAGTCATGACTCCCTCCTTCCACTGCTGTCTTCCCATGATGCTGGAGTATGTGTCTTATTGGGTCAGAGGGAAGAGAAACCAGTTCTTAAAGGGTGATGAAATGCCAGAGGTCATGAGCTGCCCTCGAGGCTGTCCTCTGTGTTCTACAATAAACACTTATAGGAAAGACTGTTTATAAATAGCTTCGGGCAATATACTGGTTCCAAACATTTCCTTTCCTGAAACGGGTTTTTGGTCCACCGGGTTCACACTGCAATTAGCGTTTTCTTCTCAACAGAGTAAATAAGATTTAGCTCTAATCTTTAAGCAGTCTTATCTTTTCACAACATTGAGATAAAGTGTTTAAATGTGGAATTCACACTAAAAGGCAGACATGTCTTCAGAGTAAAGGAAACAGTAAGTCATGAGTGAATTAATGATTTCGCAGATGTTTGTCAAGTGCCAACTGGGAGCCAGACCTGTGTCTGCTGCCCATAACCAATTCCTTCCAGATGGCACCGACTGCGCTGCCGCGTGGCAAACCGGTGATGCGTCTGAAGACACCCAGCGGGGCGCGTGTTGGGAGGCTGAGCCCTGGGAAGGAACGTCCTGGCACCGGATCCAGGCTCTGCTCCCTACCAGCCCCGGGCCTCTGGCCCAGTCAGTCCCGTTGCTCAGGTTCCTCACTGACCTGCGGGGAATCCTGACCGCATGTCTGCGGGACTTCGGTGGTAGGGAAGCGCGTGCACGAGGGCTTCCCAGCGCAGTGCACGCACCAGGGAACTCTCAGACCTTCATCAACATCTTGAGGCGGGAAAAGGGAAGATAGTGTTTCCTAAAGAACCCGAAGTCCTGGCTGTGACCTACAGGGTGGGCAGGAGCGAGCCTGCGCAGGGCGGGTGAGGGACAGGAGGAGGGTACAAAGCCAGGCTCTCGCCTGCGATGGGGAGCTGTGGGGTGTGGGGGGGGCACCACCGTGCGCACGGCCACAAGGCTGGGCCCGGCAGGTTCGGTGGAGGGGTGGGGTGGGCAGGCCCCTGTGGAGACCGTCCGTGTCCCGTCCACACGGCCTCTCCCACCACAGCCAGGAGGTCCAAATGCTGGCAGACAAGCAGACCCTCTTGTGACATCAATGGCTTCAAGTCGTCTCCGGTGATGGTGTGAGGTCGTGGGCGTATGAAGTGAAGCTAAGTGGACATTACGTGCCCACCGTGAGCTCAGCACTATTTCAGATAAGTTGGTAACTAACTCGCTGCCAAGGCCTGTCCATCCAGCGCTCGCAGCACACATTTTACAAAGAGCAAAGCAACACGCATGTCCATGGGACCTTGCATGTCCTGGAGTAACAAGAAGGGTCCCCACGGAGCTGGCCCCGGAGCCCGGCAGGTGAGGAAGGATTTTAAGCGGAGATGCGTGACGTGGCCGGATCTGTGTTTTAGATGACGGACGCCGGCTGCTCTGAGGGCACATGGGGGGGGGAAGCGCAGGTGGCAGGGCGGCTGGAGGCCTGTGCAGCAGAGCGTCTGCGGGAGCGGGGGTGCCTGCAGATCACCCGGTGGCCGCGCGGGAGGGGCCGTGCACGTGGGAAATGGTGACAAGTGACATGTGATCTCTTCAACTTCACCCTGTCTCCCTCCGACCTAAAATCTTCACTGCCCCCTTGTTGTCTAGAGAATAGAATGGACACTCCTGGGAATGGCAGGCGGCTATTCAAATATGGTCCCCTTGGGGAAGATTTTCAGGGTCCCCAACTATGGCTGGCACTTTGGCCCTCTTCCTGCAGCCCCAGTCCCTGCTCTGTTTTACCTCTGGTCCCTTTTCCGTAACTGGGATACTATATATGTGACTCTTACTTTGTTATTTTTCTGTTTTGCCCATTTCCGAGCCCCAGAAGGACACATTTTTATCTGGCTTATTCACAGCCGTTATGGATTGAATTGTGTCTCCCCCACAAATACATATGTTAAAGTCCCAACCCCCAGGACCTCAGAATGTGACTGGTCTTTACGGAGGTGATAAGTTTAAAATGTCATTCAGGTGGGCCTTAGTCCAACAGGACTGGTGTCCTTACAAGAAGAGGAGATTAGAGCATAGGCAGGGAAAGAAGACCATGTGGAGACACAGGGAGAAGGCAGCTGTCTGAAGGCCGAGGAAGGAAGGACAGACCACATGTCACGTCTTAACAAGGCCCCTAGACTTGCCTCCTGCCTTTCCCTGCTTCTCCCCAAACTCACCATGATCTTGAGCACCCCTTTTTCTTCCATTTGCCTTCTTTTAATGATCTGGACAATCTACCAACACTTGCTTCCTTCCTAGGCATATTTAGACCCCAGCCCATGACTGAAGAGAAAGGCACTGCCTGAGAGGTGTTCGCAGGAGGGCAGTGAGAGGGCAGAGCAGGAGCCAGCTGGGTGTGATGCAGGTGGGGTCCTCACCCGGTAGGCCCTGCAGAGAGCTCTGGGGAGTGCGCTGCACCTTGGAACCAGCAGTTTGGTTCTCAGCAGCAGCCAGTCATTGCATACAAGCAGCTCGGTGGGGCTGGGTCGAGGCCTGGAAACTGCCAACTGCTAGCTACTGCTGGTTTTCGAGGTTGGCAGCTGCTCCAGGCCCCAGGGGACCCCTCGGAAGAAGTTGGCAGGTACTATCTATTGGCAGAAAAGCATGCAGAGGATGGGGATGCGCTGTACAGAGCTGGTAAAGGGGTCCTCAGCGTTCTGGGTAGACCGTCATCCATGTCCACTGCAGCCTGGAGTCTTGTCCTCCAGAGCTTGCTCTCGAGTCCCCAGAGGGCTGGGTAGTTTGCCGTCCCTTCCTGGGGCCACAGTGGATGCCTTGGCTTCAAACACATCCTCTGAAGCAGGGTATGGGTGTCCTTCACTGGACACTGTCCTCTAGGTGGGTGGGGCCCACACCTGGCCTAGTCTGCTATTCCACATGTGTACACTGCCCAACTCTGTGCTCAAACAGCAAACACTCAGCTGAACAGAAAACTGATTGCCGGTTGCTTGGGGTTTTCATTCTGTCTACTGCAGAGTCAGGATTTCTCACAATCCCTGCATGACTTTGTTTCCTATAACTTCTTGGTAGATACAAACTTAGGGAGTCCCATAGCAAATGTTACCAGGAACGTCCTGGAAACATAGACAGAACTGCACTTATATTTATAAGGAAGCAGAAGATAGTGAAAAAGCTGATAAAGAAAAACCATGTTTAAATACATGCAATGTAATTATAATTATTTGAAATGTTTGCTTCTAGAATCTAATTGTAATGATTGTAACATTACTGTGGAGTCATCTTTTCAGCTTAACAAAGATATGAAATCGATGACTATAGAACAGTTTGAAATAGATCAAAAGTAGCATAGAGTCTGAATCCTATGGAAAAACAGATGATTTGTTTGTTTTTGTTTTGTTGTGTCACATTAACTCCATGAAACAGAAGTGGGATATATTTAAAGATTCCAAATCCATGATCTACTCCATGGTAAAATACCTCCAAAAAAGAAAAACTTAGGATTAGAGCAGGGTTATTATACCTACCGTGAAAATAGTAAATATTTGTCCACATTCAAATTATTTCTTTGGAATTGGAAAAAAAAAAGAAAAAAAAAAAAGAAAAAAATGACTTTCAATTGAAACATTGAGAAGCTAAGAACCCAAATTTTAATGAAGGGGTTATGAGTTCTATAAGAAGTGACACAGCTATTAAATGTTCACACACACACACACACACACTCACACACACATACTCATTTATGTTATTTCTCACTTGTCGTAATTGATTTTAATTCATCTCAGTTTTAGATACCTAAAATTTATATCTGTTTTCTATGGCCGGGACTGAATTTCTTTTCTTCCACAGGGGCAAACATCTCTTATAAAATCACTTCCAGTGTGATACATAGAGTGTATAACAGAACTCATAATTAAATGTCTTCCTATGTCAAGAGGAGAGAATGGTATAGTGTCTCAAGCATGTCAGGCATTCAAAAAGTGGGAGCTATTGTTATTTTTGTATTAATATTAAAGGATGCAAACAAATCACATGAGATAAAGTGTAGAAAGTACACAGACAGAAAATTCACATCATTGCTGAACCAAAGAAATGACCACATTTTAATAACACCAAAGTAATCAAACATAGGGAATTATTTTAATAATGAAATGTCACTACTTACTCAAGTGGGAATCTATACATAGCTGCACATGCAAAATATTGGTAAAGTTACAGATTTGATGCACCTACATTTCTCTGGTGTAGGTGTAAACTGGGACACCCCCTCAGTCCATACCTCATTCTCATTCACCACTTCCTAGCAGCACCCACTTCCTTTGGGGAAGTCGCCTCCCTCCAATTTTGATGGCATTAGTGGATGACAAATGGTGGGTTTGTCTCAGTGGTCGTAGGTTCAGTGAGCTGGATTCTCCCTCAGCTTTCTCTTGAAAAGCTGGGCACTAAAGTCTGGTCTCCTGCCCACGTTTTGACACACAATCGGTGAGGCAGGTGCAGGGTACATGGTTAGAGATGACGTGTTGGTGAGCTGCGCCTGACCAGGCAGCTTCCTTCTCTCGTGGGACTTCCGTTTCTCTGTTCTCCACAAAAAACACTGTGTCCCACACCCCGAGCCTGGTTCTCTAGACCGCTGGAGAATCTGAGCCCCCAATATCCATCCAATCAATGGCCTTTGCTTAAGTTACCCAGGGCCAGTTTCTGTTGCTTCCAATCAAGAAATTCAACTAATAGATGTAGATAAAGAACTGTGAAAATGTCATTTAAAAAGAACGCAGTCCTGGGAATTTTCTGTAAGAGTCACTTCTTTGCCTTAGAATGTTTCTCCAACCCTCCTTCTCTCTCTCTTTCTTCTGTGTCCTCTCTCTCACCTCTTCCTCCAGGATCTCCTTTCCCAGCCCACCAAGTCCTGGTAACTAGAAACTAGATGTCCCCTTTCCTCACGCGCGATCTCCCATTGGGCATTTAAATCTCTTCAGAATTAATATTACCCTCAGAGGCTTCATTTCCCAGGGTAAGAGGGGTGGGTCTGTGCCAGCATCTGTCCTTGGAAGACTATGGTCCATCCATCATCTCTTGCTCCCACATTATTTTGTCTGATTATCTTTGCAGTACAGTCATTTCAACTCTTACTCCAGTACTTCTTCAGACCAGTTTACTAGCCCAACATTCTCTCTTCTCAAGCATCAGCCTGCTTTGGGTCACGAGTTATGGAAAGAGCCTAAAATTAGCCAATGGGAAATCATTCATGCTGTGGGTGCATTTATAACCTCAAATACGATGTAACTAAGGAATCCACAGTTACAACGGAGTTAGGGGGCAGCATGATATGGGAGTCCCGACAGTGTCACCTGGCCCTGGCCCTTTTCTTGTCCCCACCTACAGCTCTGCTTTCTTTGCTGGCACCTGACTTTCAGGCAATGTCTCCACATGTGACTTTGCTAAGAAACTCTGGCTGTTCCAGCTTCATATGGGCTGCACTTCTGCCCAACTGACAAGCGCACTATTCTGAGAGGGAGGGGGAATTATAATTATGAAGACAGCCAGCTCGAAAGTCCTGTAATAATCAAAAGTCCTGTTAGGAAAAATTGGGGCACAAAATGTTCCCAAGACCATGACTACAAATGTATGCAATAGTTTTCAGTTAATACTGTCCAATGGACTATAAGGAATTTATTTTCGTTTTCTTAGTAAATTTTATGTATGCATCATAAAACAGTTTCACCTTAAAAAATCCAGTATATATTTGACTGTTCACATGGACGTATCATTGACATAATTCTTACTCTTTGTTATTTGCTAATGCTTTTGATAAAATTGCATGAAAATATTTTGGACCAGAACAATACTAGAAGGGAACTTTAGGTTTTTGTTTTGTTTTGCTTTGGTTTTGGTTTTGCCTGTATGAAAATTAAAAATGTTGGGTTGCACTATAACCAAGTATTTTTTTTTTTAATCCTTAGGATTCCAAGACAGTTGAGAAAAAGTTATCTTTTATTGAATAACAGACTTTCCCCTGCAGAAAGAGAAAATAAAATGGTGTCCTGAAACAGTCTTAGTCTGTGTAGTTATTCTTTCTGCCCCTATGGGGACAAAGCATTTCTCAACAGGGAATCACTGTCATGTGGTACCTCAAGGTCCCCGGTCCATCCGTGATCCTCTAAATGATGCTACATGTCTGCCGGGCCTGTTTCTACCGGCAACTGGCATCAGATCGATGAGGACCCAAACTAGGGAGTGCGATGGCCCAGCGGGAAGGTCTGCTGGTGCAGCCACCATGCCGCCCGTGATTCTGAGCATGGCACAGGGGCCTTGCCCTGACAAGCTCACAACACAATGCTAACAGGTAGGACCTGTCTGGCCTCAGATTCTGAAAAATGCCAGAGGTCTGTGTACAAGCAGTGCACTTCTAACATCACAGGTTTCAGCAGCTTAACACGTTCCAGTGGCAGGGAAAGAAGCCGGAGGTTGCACTCAGAGCCCTAGCTGGGCAAAGAGTTCTCCTCGGTGCCACTCTGATGCAGACAGGGGTAAGGTCAAGCTTTCAATTAGCATCTGCCTCTTTGAAAGGAACTGCAGCTTTGTGGTGAGTGTTGTTATTGAACTGGGAAAAAAAGCAAAGAACTAGAGATTACTTTTAAGGTGTTTACTTAATTGGAAGCACTATATTTTAAGCGTTTCTGATGGTTCATGCAAAAGCGTGTGTGTCGAACACCGAGAAGTGGCCCCCTTGTTGGGGTGAACTTCCAGGCAGACACCCATCCTCAGCTGATATGTTTTATGTTTTGTAAGGTAGACCCACGCCTCACCCAAGAGGCTTAACACGGTAAATACTGTCATAGCTTTATAAGTTCTTAGTAAGCGGAAAGCATGCAAGCTACAAAAATGTCTCCGCAGAACAAGGACCATTCTTCTACATAAACCAGTAAGCTACCCACAGGAAGCCGACACACCTTAGCAAAATCGTTTCACTCTCTGTGTTGATTGATGGGCCAGGTCCCTCCCTTGGATGGAACTGGAGATGCGTGGCCTGTGAGGACATCGCCTGCACATGGTCCAGTCTGGGAAGGAGCTGCAGGAGCTGTGAGTGTGCCTTCTCCTGCCAGGGGTTCCCCACGCCTGCGCACTCCCTGGAGGGCCGCACGGGGATGCCCCCAACCTGGTGCGGTGTAAAAATCCACTTAGGGAATGTTTTCTTTCACTTTTACAGCAGATCCCCTTCTAACTGCAAAGAGCTTTATGCTGTAAATCAATGTTACCGTCTTCTTCTCCACTCAACTTCCCAGGTGAAGAGAAGCAAGGAACATGGCAGCGGGATTACAGTCATGGACTCTTAATGACAGGAGTACATGCTGAGAAATGTGTGCTTGGTGATTTCTAGGTTGTGGGAACATCACAGCCAAACCTCGATGGTGCTGCCACTCCGAAGCCAGGCCACGTGGTCTGCACCCTGGTCGGCGGTTTGCCTAGACCCAGCTCTAGTCCTTACAAAGCCCAATCACTGTACTTACTCTTTACGTCGAGCATCCGCTGTCCCCCGGATGTTCAGTGTTCTTTATGAATTCTTTCTTGGTCACTATGAAATGTTCACACTTTTGCCTCTCATGGAAAATACACACACACACACACACACACACACACACACACATCTTTATCATAATACTCAGTGCCCTGCTGTGTAATTGTATGTGTGCCTGTGTCTGTCTCCCTAAGAAACTTGTCAGCTGCCAGAGGGCAGGGACTATGTTTCGTTTGGCTATATATAAAATTTAACCTCATAACATTTCTAAAATGGGGGGAGGGTCAATATATACTTGTAGGATTTTTGGTCAATCATTTTCTCGTTCCACCAAATTAAGCTGATGCCAAATGATCACAGCATGTTTAAAAATTATTTCTGAACAATTACACACCATTTTCTTTTTGTAAATGACTCATCTCCAAATGTGTGGGACACAAATGTTCTCTCGAGGTCTCTGGATGAAAAAAAAACAAAACACAAAGTTGCAAAGACATCTTTCCTGACACTATGACCAGTTTGCGATCAGCATTCCATGTTGTTTTGGGTAAGAAACAAACAATTTTGAATCTGAGGCATTTAAACCCATTTAACTGTTTTCGTGGTGTTAAGGAAGAAATCACCTCCCATAGTTAATATAAACATATTATGGGTTATTAAAGTCATTGCGTTAGCAGCTGTCCTAAAAATTAAGCCTCTGAATGGGAAGGGTCTGCTGCTCACGGTCGGACAATCTTGTCCAGCGCTCTACATGTTCGTGTGAGAGCTCCTGGGCTGTGTCCAGAGACAGGAGGCCTGGGCTACGCTGAGTGGACACGTTCATTTTATTGCATCACGTAGACTGATTTCCAAAGGGACTGTTTTGAGTCTCTCTCCATCCCTCTTCCTCCTCCGCCTTCTTCTCATCCTCACCCGTTCTCCTTCTTCCTCCCTTTCTTTTTTCTTCTTCTTTTCCCTGTTAAGGCCATCTTTAATATATTATTTTGGAAAGCGGGTTTGTTTCAGACTTTTCTGCACAACCAGCAAACACAGCTACACTTATTGAAGGTTAACTGTGCCAAGGATGGTGCTGAGTGACTGAGATTCACTGATTCAATGGTGACCTCCTTCCAGGTGAGTAACAGGTATTAAGTGAATCTTATTAAGTGAATCATTATTATACCACAGCCCATCCTTATCTGTGGTTTCATTTTCCACAGTTTCAGTTACCTGCAGTCAATTGCAGTCCAAAAAAATTAAATGGAAAATTCCAGAAATAAACAATTCGTAAGTTTTAAATTGCACCATTCTGCACCGATAGCCTGATGAAATCCAGTGTCATTGGCTTCTGGGACCTGACTTGTCCCTTTGTCGAGCATCTCCACATGGCATAGGCGTCCGGCCTGTCAGTCACTTAGTAGCCGTCTTGGCTATGGGATCCGCTGTCTCCGAATCACAGTGCTTAGTCAAGTCAGCGTAATAGGAACCGAGCACTACATCACAAGGCCTGTGGCGCTCACCTCACTTCATTTCATCATGTAGCCACTGTATCATCTCACCCGATGACAGGAAGAGTGAGCATAATATTATAAGAAATTTTTAGAGAGAGACCGTATTCACATAACTTTTATTGCAGGATATTGTTATAATTGTTCCATTTTATTCTTAGTTATGATTGTTAATCTTTCACTGTGCTTAATTTGTAAATTAAACTTTGTCATAGGTGTATATGTATAGGGAAAAACACAGTGTACAGAGGGTTCGGTACTATCCACGGTTTTGGGCATCCACTGGGGGTCTTGGGATGTATCCCCCCTGGGCATAAGGGGGGCTACTGTACCCATTTCTCAGAAGAAGACTGAGACTGAAAGGGATAAATAACGTGTTCAGGGACACACAACACGGAAGTGACAGAGCTTTGCCCTGCACACCCCCCTGTGTGATGTCAGAAGCGGGTTCTAAGTGTAGGACCCTCCTCCTCCTGTCCTGTCACTCAAGTTAGCGCACTCTGTGCTGTGTGGGGAGCCTTGGGTGGCTGAACACAGGCACTGATGGGGGACAGCAAGAGGGCAGAATTCGTGCAAAGTTACGGGAATGTCTTTCTTGAATTTTTGGATACTTGTCGACATCAGAGGGAGAGGTCACTGCTAGCTAATATTCTGCTCATATCTTTGACAGGACCAAAGCCAATGCATTGCAAACCAAGGCCACACCAATTCGGCCAATTGTGAGCCTTATGGACAGAATTGGCAAGTCTGTGCTTCCCTCCACGATGAAGCTTGGATGACCTTTAGCCTTTCATTTCTGTCCATGGGAGAGGCTCTTGCTGAGGTTGTATGATGTTTGGAATAGAGGAACGGTCCCCAGAAATCATGGATTTCGGTTACAGCGGAAATGGGTGTGTGTGATAACCTAATGAGAATCAACGCATGATAAAGGGAGATTGCCTTTCATCTGAACAGGTTAAAGGCTAGTTTTGTGATCTCGTGGTTAGGCATCGACTTTCATGTGTTATGAGATGTGTCTTTTATCACCCCGTCTAGGAATCTGTCCTGATACTTGATGGTTTCCGCAACAAGAAATATTTAAATTTGAGTAATGACATGAGTACAGCAGAATGGGAAGTGTTCAGCTAATGTCAACATTTTTCTAAATTTAGCTCCATTGAAAAAGCTTGCCAGTGCGCTGTATTTCTCAGATAATTCTTCTGGTTCCATAATTTATAGTATTTGTATGTGCATGTGTGTTTGATGTGAAGACTTCGATATCCTTAATTGAATCCAAATTGTATAAAATCTTAATTATGTATCTTTTGTGTATAACCATTTTTTCCTTGTTTTAAGCATCTTAGCTTAGTGATTCATATTTCCTAAACTTTGAATTTGAGACCTGGTGAAAGAAACCTATTTTATTTTAAGTGGTGGTTTTGAAAGATTTCTACTTAGATGTTTTTAAACAGACTCAGATTCAGACAGACTCTCCTTTTTCTACCTCTTCTTCTGCCAAATGGTTCTCCCTTTGTAGGTTGCTTTTAGTTTTCAAATCTTCTTCATATGCGTTGTTTTTTTTTTCTTATTCAGAGAATAATTTCATACAGAAAAAAAGTTCAAAGAAGGATATAACAAACACCATGTTTCCCCTAGTCGGAATTAATCACAATGTATCACATACTTTTTGAAGTCTTGTAAGAAAAAAAGATGCGTTAAAAGATAGAAACCAAGAAGCAGTAATTACTGACTTTTCACAGAAAAAAATGAGAAGAGATGTGGGGGAACCAAATAAGCAAGGAGGAAAATAGACCTATTCATAGACCAGGATGCATTTCTACATGCCTTTGTTTCCTTCCATCCTATTGTGGGCATTGCCATTTTTCTTTGGCGTTTAAATCAGGCATCTAGTCCCTAGGGCCACCAAGAGTCATGAGCTGTGCTGGTGGCTTTGGGCAGGAGTCAGCCTTCTGCTCCTGGTCGCCCTGATGTCAAAGTTAAGTAATTCTGAAGAGAATTAGCCAAAGCACTAAACTCCGTTTATTCCCCTTGCCTTCTCTTTACTCGTCAGCAGTCTCTTTAGTGACATCCTAAAACATAAACGTGCCAGAGAGATCAGGTGGGCCTTGTTCCTCGGGGTGTGTTCGGACCAGCATCTGGAAAAGGAGAGTTGAGTACATGATGAGAATTATGCCCCCAAATCTGGAAGGTGGTGGAAACACTTAGGAACATAAGTGGGTGTCAGGTGGGGAAGTGGCCCCGACTGAGAGCTGTGATTTGCTGTTCTCCACAACGTGATGCTCATTTTCCCAATTGAGCTTGAAAAAGAAAAGGAAAGAAGAGAAATGTGCATTGCCAACTGGACAGACAGCTCCTCCTGCTGAAAATGTGTTGCAGACACGGTCATTCAGGGGTTGACTTCACTGCACGGCAGGCTATTTTGGATGGCAGGACAAGGTGAATGATTTGTGAATTTAAGCCCAAGTTAACACCCTCTTGTCACCTCAATGGACTGCCTTGTGGTCAGCCTCACTGCTGAGGCCATGGTGGCCCCAAGAAAGAAAAGGAAGGAAACCATGGGTGTCTCGAACATTCCAAGCTGAGCTCTAAGTAGTAGGCACAACTGCTTAGCATCCCCTCACCAAGACTGAACAGTAAGCACCCATCTCCCACTTCTTAGAGTACCCCCACCTATACCCAGTGAAATAAAAAGACAAAAAACAAAAATGGTGTGTGCAGAGAAAAATTCCCTGTCGAACTCCTCACAAAGCTATGGGATTGTATGAAGGCAGCATTCAAAGGAGAAGCAAGGCTTCTGACCGTGTTCTGTTTACCACAGTCTTATTTGCGTGCGGTAGGCTGACTTTTTATCTCAGCTGATTACTGACTTTTGTGGTTCATCTAAACACTGAAAATATTAGGGCCAATGTTTTTCTCCATTTCCTTAAAATCCAAGTACGTAATTGAAATCGGCCCTACTGTTTTTAACTTTCTGTGGAGAGCAAGGCCCAGCAGCCCATCTGGTATGGAAATTTTTGAAAGACACAGAAGGTACATTATTCTCAGCCAAAAGGAGTTCTCTTGGTATTTGAAATTGTTCTCAGTCTTTCATCCTCTCCTTCCTTGGCCTCCTGAGTCCCCATGTTGTGACCATATGCCCAAGATTCACACAGGCATGTTTTCCCTCTGCTTTTCGCTGGGGCCAACGAAACACTCCAGCAACTTAGCAAGTTCCTTCCCAGTAAGACTCCATCCTACTCTATATAATGAAATAAAAATGAAATTGGTAGGTGTTGTTCTCAGTTCTTGAAGTATCAATATATAGATGGAAATAGATGGAGAGATTACTTAAGTATTACAGACATAAACATCTGTATTGTTTTAAGAGCCAATCTGGCCAACCCAGCTCACCCAGACTAGCCACATTTGAGGGTTGGTGTTTATGTCCACAATTTTCCATGATGGTTACGAGGCTGACTGTGAGGTGAGTCTCCTCCAGTTGCACCGAGAGTGTCTTTTCTTTCATTCACCACCTACATTGTCTACCTTCCTTTACCTTTCCATTTGATTCTAAATTTTAATACGGTTATTGATGTGTTACGAGTTCACATGCTTAATACGTTTGACAATTCTTATCATAAATTTCCTATCTTCAAAATATTTCAAAGTTATAGTATATGTAACATATGTAAATTAGGATTATTTAGAATTTAAATCTTAGGATAGGCAAAGACTTTTATAGATTTTAATAACTATGATTAAAAATCCCTTACCTGCTATTTTCAAAGAACTTTGGTGGCGTTATTTATATTATTCTAATCAGTGTAGCCGATTCCATAAATAAATATAGTGCTCATTCTTTAATCAGATTGTCAGGTGAACTATATAAGACATTATTCCTGTTAGTGATGAGAATTTTAAATGCAAAAGTTTGATAAGCATGTATGGAATTCCTACCCACACTCAGGTACAAATGAAGCACCAGTGACTCAAAAACCAGAGACATGGTTCCTTCTCTTGGGCATGTTTTTGGTGTGTTTTCTCCTCTTTCCCATCTCTCCATTTCAATCCGTCTCATCTATTTCGGCCTGCTTTCTGTTCCTCACATCTAATTTTCCTAGGACACGATGGGAAATCTCTTAGCTTCCCTGGGATTGTTCAAGTTGAAAAGCATTTCATAGATCAGAGTTTGCACAGGACAAAGATGGCAAAAGTAGAAACCATTGCATTAATGATTGAAACTAGCTTATAATGGAGTTGAAAACATGCCTTATGAGGTTTCCTTAGTGTGGCTTTCCTATAGATAAAATCCTTCACTTGGGTGTGTGTTTGTGGGCAGTTGCTGCGGCCATTTTGGAATAATTGAGACACTATTTCATTAGGATGGTGTTATTTCAATGTTTCGGTGCGATTAGCTAGATATGATCACTATCACTAGTTAGTAAATAATAGCATCTTTTCATGAAACAAACACTTTTTGGGTTTGTTTTATTTTTTCTTTTAATACCTATTCTCCAGACACAATTGAAACTCGGGCTGTGAGATCTCAATCTCCATTGCATTTCTCACTTCTCCACTCTGTACTCTGTAGCTGGAGCCCCTGAATCCCTGTCAATCATGGTTTGAGGTGCCAAGGTGGAACATTCGACTAGGAGATCCCTACTTTCTTCAGCCCTAATTCTTCATTGACCCATATTACAACAACATGGAGTAATGGATAATTCCTACAGAACCTGAGCAGTTTTGTATGTCAGAAATAAGAAGCACATCTGAAACCAAACTGTTTGAGCTCCAAACCACCAGCACTGAGCAGCCACTTTATTGTTACCATTTTGCTTAGTGGCCTTGGGGTCTGCCTGTGTTTACTGGTGTTGTTCCTTCAGGATGGGGCAACCCCTGCACCAACAACAGTGACCACAACCGCACAGTGTGGGGAGGCAGGCGTCCTCAGCCTACCGCCTGAAGCTCACGTTGCTCTCGGTGGACAGGCATTGTCACCACCCCCAGTGATAATGAGTTAGAGTCACCTCAACTCATTAGACACATTCAGCCTCCACCAAAGCTTGAGAACAGGACTCAAAAAGAGAAAGCATGGTTATTTGTCCTGACTTTGGCTAATACATTTTAAGTGGCTGATTTTCCGTGGTCCTTCTAGGTTTGCTGGTGACTGTAACCTTCAGTGGAGCTGGCCTATCCATCATACTTTGAACTTTTCACTGTTTCACGGGCATTTCATCTTTGCAAAGAAACCTTTGTTCAAAGCCTTGTTTACGACTCATGAGGGAGTCTCCATCTGTGTACCTCTGTACCTCAGGTGACGCCTAAGTATGGGAGGAGAGAGAGAGCAGTTTGGCACCTCCAAAATCAAGTGCAGATGGTCATCTAGAAAATTAATCTATCATTTTCCATCATCTTACTGGGTGATGGAAATTATCTGTTTTTATTGTGTTTTTAATATAAACCAATCACTATATTTATAATAGTGAGTTTCTAATAGAACTCTGAGAAATGTCCTTAGCTTTGTAGAGATTGTTAGGCTTTTCTACATCAGTAGAGTAGAGTAAAATTTGACCTGAAAATTCTATTATATTAGGCATGGTTTGTAAATATTGGTCACTGGATCTTCTAAATTTCTAAGCAGAGAAGACAATTCTCCAGGATTTGCTGCTGGAATATTTGAGTCAATTCTCACAGCTTCATTGTATCTTCTAGGAGCAAAAATTTAAAAGCATCTAGTTACAAACAAATAAGTAAACAAACAAGAGTCTTTACCAACTACCAAATTACAATGAACTTTCAATCACTCATTCCAAAAAAAAAAAAAAAAAAAAAAAAAAAAAAAAAAAGAAGAATGAATTGCTGGTTTGGAAATGCAGTTTTCTGGAGATCTTACTTTAAATGACAGGCTTACAAATACTCAGCTGAAATCTTGGCATTAGGGTTGGGTGTCCCAGAAGGGAAAGTGGCATTCCGTTGCCAAGTCCATCTTGGTGGTTGTACTTTATAAGTGGAATAAAATTTCTCTGGGTTGCATTTCTTATTCTTCAACTAACTACATGTCAAAAATATGGATAGAAAATATGCCTGAAGGGATATATACCATATTCGTAAAGATGGCTATCAAACGGTGGTGAAATGATGTATAGTTTTTATTTTTTGTTAAATGTTTTTATATGTAAATAGAATGACATATAACAGATAAAAATGGCAGATATAGTTGATATAACACTTACATTACTCATATATGTTAATTAACCAATTTTAGTGCCATTTTTTTTGGTGGGGGGATTAGATTTAGTTTTTTTCCCCCGAAGTTCAGTACTGTATGACCACACAAAACATCTTTGGATGAGTGATTTTCAATTGGCTCATGAATATCCTAGTTTTAGGCACTAAGAAAGAAGCAAGGAACAGATTTTCACACAGAATCTAGAGATAACAAAAATGACAAACCAAAGAAAATCAAGTATAATGCATTAGAGAAAGTTCGGAGGATAGGACCTTCTCTGACTGTCAAGCCAGCAGTAGCTTGGTTATCCGTGAGTGCGATTTGCTGGAGCGCACCGGCGTAGGTGACAGACTGGCCCAGGCCTTGAAACAGTAGGAGCTGAGCACACAGAGAGAGAGCCATGTGCACGGAGTCCTGATGTGAATGCGGCATGAAAGCCCATGTAGCCCAGGGTAGGGAGGGTGCAGAGATGGTGGAAGGAAATGAGTCGGGCGGTGAGCAGGACCACAGCATCTGTGACTTTGTTTCACAATAGTTTTCATTTTGTCTTAAAGAGATAAGAGGGAGAAGAGACCTATTCGCCTACTACAGGAGAATTCCCACTCCCTAAGTGTGGGATGTACTTACTGACCCATTTCCAAAGAGTACAGCGTGGAAACATGGAAAGAAAGGTGGACTTTACAGAAATATGACACAGATGACCTCAGACAGGCAATCAAGGTCAACCCCAGCAGTGATAAGTCACGTTGAGAGCATTGCCCTCCGATATGCTGTAATGAGAAGGGCACTTTACCTGTGGTCCAAAGGTGATAACCCCAGCCTAATTTGGAGCAAAACCTCAGACAAATCCCCTTTGAGAGGCATTCTATGAAACACCTGACCAGCACTCGTCCAAACCGTCAAGGTCGTCAAAAACATGGAAAGTCTGTGCACCTGTCACAGCCAAGAGACTAAGGAGACCAGATGCCTAAACGTAATGCAGTGCCCTGGGTGGGGTCCTGGGGCCGGACAAGAACATTTGAAAAAAACTGAGGAAATCGGAATAAACTATAGAGTTTATTTAATAACAATGAATTAATATTGTTTTATTAGTTGTGACAAATGCATCATAGTAATATAAGACGTTAATGACGGGCAACTGGATACAGGAAATATGGAAACTCTACTATCTTTGTAACTTTTCTGTAAATCTAGAACTATTATAAAATAGAAATTTGGTTTAAAAAAATGATGGGAGACCAGTGGGGAATTTAAGGCACAGGAAAGCCATAGTCTGACCTTGCTGTCACATGAGGGAAAGAGCAGAAGCTAAGAGCATTTAGGAAACTTTTCCAAGTAAGCAAACGTGGGGCTTGGACCCAGTAGGTCTCAAAAGAAAACACATTAGTGATGTGTTTTGGAGGCAGAGGACCTCCTCAGGTCTTTACAGCTTGGATGAAGGGTGTAAGGACAACTCTTTTGCCACACCCTTGTGTTTGCAGGGCCTAGGGGAAGAATTGAAAAGAAAGCCCCTGTGGTGCCTCTATAAATACTTAGTTAGTAATTATAGTGCGTGAATATTTAAAAATATACGTTACATCTTTCAACTTGCCTGACATATCTGCACAAGGACTAGCAAAGCCAGGTTTTAACGCAGAATTCTCAGATTCGGGGGGCGGTCCCTGGTCTGGCTCCATTCACTTCTCTTCCTGCCATGGGTGGCAGCTGGCACTGGGAGGACCTCACGCACACAAGTGTAGTCACCCCAACCACATGTCCCAGCGCTGACATTGCCCTGTCGCAAGGGCACACCCCTTGGCTACCTTCCCTGCCTAGGGGAACACACACGTTGGGTGCAGGGGCCACCCAGGAATGGACACAAGAGAGAATCTCATGCAGGTTTCACACATAGATCTCGGTCGTTTGGGAAGACACTCTGGGCTCTTGGTCATGAAAGTAGCATCCTGATGGGGTGAGGAGGGGTGCATCCTAACCTTACAGGGAAGTACAGAGCTGGATGAGGCTAGAATGAGGTCATCTGAAAGGTGAGGTGCAGGGAAGGGCCCCACAGCAGAAGTGCTGAGGTAGATTGGAAGGGTGGAAGGCATGGCGGCTCCATTCAGAGAGACGGTCAGGAGGGTGAGCAAGGGATTCGTTTGTCCTTGTTATACGTGAGAAACTGAAACTTTTCCTGATGTTCTGTGGTTTGGGACACTGTTCTATTTTTATTGTTTCAGCTTCATTGTCTATTCAGTAAGCATCATGACATTTTCTTTTCCCATATAGTTAAACTGTGAGGTTCAAATCATCATCACATGCAAGTTCGTACGGGAGAAAGCAGACGTTTTCAGGGGACAGAAACACATTGAAAGTGATCTTCTGTGTTCAGAAGGTACAAACTTCCAGTTAAAAGATAAATAGATAGATCCACAGATGATAGATAGATAGATAGATAGATAGATAGATAGATAGATAGGTGATAGATGATTGATAGATAGATAGATGATAGATAGATAGATAGATGATAGATAGATGATAGGTAAGATAAGATAAGATGATATGATAAGTAGATAAGATAAATACATCATGAGGACTGTAGTTAACACTGCTGTGCGGTAGACTTGAAAGTTGCTACGAGAGTAAAGAGTAAATTCTAAAATTCTCATCACAAGGACAAAAGGAATTTTTTCTTTCCTTTTTTTTTTGGTATTTTTGTGAGATGATGGATGTTAACTAAACTTCTAATGGTAATTATTTCACAATATATGTAAGTCAAGTCATTGTACTGTATGTCTTAAACTTATACAGTAGTGGATGTAAATTATATTTCAAATCTGGGATAAAAAGAAAAAATAACCTCCTTCCCCCAAAATATCTAAGAAGAACGGAGGCAGAAGATGGCCCCAAATATTTCATATTTTCCTGTGTTGTCATGCACTCAACAACATGGGCCAAAAAACATAAACAAAAACAAACCACAGTGAATCAAATACATGTTAAATTCTAGTTTTGTTTGTTTGTTATTTTTATTTTTTTGTTTTTTTTGTGTGTTTTTTTTGCTTTTTCAGACATAGTTAAAATTTTTACTTTATTATGTGATTATGGAAAAGTGTTTTACATTTTTTACTTTTTAAATCAATGGGAAGTGATGTAAAAAGCATATGTGATCTGTCCTCAGAAAGGAAACTGTGGAGAAATAGTTCAGGATTCTGGAAGTACAGCCTTGATGGGCACCTGGACCTGCTTCTGGAACAAGAGGCCCCACCCGCACTGAGGGGAGCGTCCCATGGCCTTGGGCCTGGGTTCCTGGGGCCACCATCTGGCCATCCTCGCAATCTCCAGGGGGAGCAGGTGCTATTTCTAACTCAGTCACCCTTCCTGTATTGTGGAGCAAACTCTTTTTCCAGGGCAAAGTGAGTTAATGGAACTAAAGCAAAATCCAGGAGAACTTCGAGGGGCTTCGATGCTCAGCTGTAAGGGCATATCCTGGAGACAAGGGCTCTTCGGGTTCATGAGATCTCTTCTCACACCGGAAACACCAAATTCTGATTCTTTCAGATAATTCGTAAATGATTTATTTAAACCTCTGAACAACTAGTCATATTATCATCATTAAGCCCATTCCAAGGAGGAGGCAGAGGAGGTCATAAGTGGTTTCCAGGTCATGCAATTAATGCCTTTCAGGTTGGCATGGAAGCTTAGGTTTGTCAGGCTCGAAATCCAGTTTTATGGTTTTTATTTGTTATTATTGTGAGTCTTTACAACCTTTAATTTATTTTTTAGGTTAACATATTTCCATTATGTCACAAACAAGTCTCCAATAATTTTGGGGGAAAAGTTACTATTTTTTATATTTCAAATTCAAATTTATGCAACTAAATTAATTCCAAGAAATCTGTTGTCTTCAATTTTCAGCCCCTTTTAATTCAATAACCCATCACTTAGAAGTCCCAGGGAATTTTTCTTTTCCAAGTACATCCTTTATTTTCTTCTCTGCCTCCCTCTTCCACTATATGTATATAAAACCCACAGTATTAAAAGTTACACTGCCCTGCCCCTTCTCGCTGAAAATGGATGCCTGGCTCTGAAATTTAGGTGTAGTATTGGGCTTCTGTAATTTACATTTGACTTTGTTCTGGTTTCTAAAGCACTCAGGCTGACACTTGCCAGATGGGCAATATAGAAATAACAGCAAACTAGCTAGAAAACTGATAAGTCCCTTTGTGGAATAACGACTGTAATCTTTTATTTATTAAGATGTTAGGTTAAATATTTGAAGAGATCAGCACTTAATTTTTAAAAATCTGTTGAGTTTGAAATGAACTCATGGATTATGGATATCCAATGAAATAACATCAGAACATCTACAACACCTTTTGGATAGAAGAGCTCTTTACCAACTTGTTGTAAAACTTCGTTTCATAGATATTAAGTGTAATAACCCAAGTATCACATTTTCAGCTTCTCCCACTAAGAAATAGAGTCCATCATCTCACTTCTTCAATCCAGTCTGGACTTCTGACTTGAAAACCACGTGGCATAACTGCCAAGTATAGCTAGCAAAGTCCTTGAAGCTTCTGACTCTGAAACCAAGCCACCATGGGAAGAAGGTTATTCGAGCACCAACACTTGTGGGCCATCTAGTCTCAGATGAGCCACCAGATGTGACCCCAGATGATACCAGCAGACAACTCTCCAACAAATCCCATTCAAAACTGCTAACCCAGAAACTCCTAAGCAAATAAAATGGTTGTTTTCAGCTAGGGATTTTTTTATGGTGTGTTACTCAGAGATGAATAGACGACACATCAAGTAACTGCACTATTGTATTATATGTTATATACTTGTAAGTTATGATTACTGACTGACATGTATAACAGTAGAAAAATATCAAAACTTTGAGTGACTAACTCTTAATAGGAGGATGATTTTGTAAATCCTCCCTGCATTTATGCCTGTTTTTTCATTAGGAAGTGGGAATCATATGGAATGGCATGAGCTCCTGTGGTTACATTCTTTTATGCCCCTTCCCTAATGAGAGTGATGCCAGATTATCCGTGTTCAATCTTTTAATTTGGCCATTCCAGAGGGTAGGTGTGGACCCCTTGAAATTATCTCAGGACTTCTCACATCACCTGAGGTGATGATGGTGGTGGCCTCCTCAAAAAGGATGAGTAAGGGCCCCCTAAAATTACTGAGAATAGTAGTCAGGGTCCCATGACTTGAGGAAGAGGATATCATCAGAATTTGAGGGATTTCAGATTTTAGAAAGCAACACTTCCCAAAGCATAAATTGTAACTACTAGAGGGAGTGACTGAAAGGCAACACTGGTTCTGGGTCAGCACGATGGCAAATGTGAGAATTACTCCGGACTCAACATCCTGGGGTGGTTCGTTACTGCTGAAATATTGGGAACTTGTGATGAGAGCTCTAAAATTAAAGGCCAATATTGGGGGCTGCCTTGATATCTGGTAAAACTGATAGCGTAGTTCCTATCCACATATTCCTTCTTCGCTTGCTCCAATGGATAAGGCTCCCAACCGAAAAACCATACTTGTTGAGAGGACCAGGAGAACTTGTTAATCTTAGAGTAGAGGGTTTCAGTTCTCTGTTAGCATAAGACATATTTCAAACAAGCCAATCGTGGGAACCAGGTGGCACCTCACCACCTTGTGACTATAAAGCCTGCCTCCCACAGCTCCCACTGCTTTGCTCTGTTCTCAAGTGTAACCTCGGTGTGTGACGTCACGTGCAAGGGTGCGGTATCCTTCTCCTGGTTGTGAGTACACGACTATGTAACCAATAAACAGTTTTCAGTCTCATCTGCCCAATGTTGAGTGTTTTGTGTCCATCTGTTCCCATTACCTGAGGGCAGGAATCCTTTCCTCATTGATTGGGTCAAGGAGAGATGATGAGATCAGAGCCCCAACTGAGGACTGATACAAAGATCACTTTCACCTCCAGGTAAATGGATGGCTTGAACAGCTACTTGGATCAGCAACACATCCTTGAGAGTGGACCTAACTGCCATTGAGATGGCACAAGGCTAATCCTTGCAGTACAGCCTGGTCACTTGAAGCAAAGATGACAGGCACAAATCAGTGTCTGGTGTCACCCTTCCTTGAATGTAGATATGAAAAAGACCCCTTCTAGACTGTGAATCCTCTGGAATCTTGGACAGTTTTTTGTGAAGGATGTGACTTAAATGACTGGATGTGAAATCTACTCAGCTCATAGCTTTGTGGGAAAATAATTTCCAGATCATGAGTACACCGAGAAACATTCGTAGCGGTGTGGAGTTAAACTCTGCACTTTAATCGGACTTTCCGGCTCTGTCCAGCCACCTTCCTGTCTGTGCCATTCTCCCAGCTCTCCTGCCTGCCCCGGATTTCTTTTGAGCCCACAATGAAGACCTATGGAAAAATGCTTGTAGGTGAGTGGGGACACTGCTTGTTTCTGGAGGCCCCCAGCTATTCCAAAGTAACAGAGCAGTTGGCACTGGATCTCAAGGAATGTGTTTTTTTTTTTTTTTTTTTTTTTTTAACAATTGTATCTTTTTCTTGTATCCACTTAAAATGGGGCCACGTATTTCTCCTGTGGTCCAGCAAAGGTCAGCAGCTCATCTGTCTTGCCTCCCTTTGAAGCGTTTGTTTTTCTTAGGGATTCTGGTTCCTTGGTTGCCTTGCGACATCAGCTGTGTTGTGGCCTAAATTAAATTCATGACTTTGTAAATGAACTGCTGTCTTCTCCTTAGTAAGGTGGAAACGACCCTCTGTACTCCTCTCTGCACCCTAAGTGGAAGCTGCAGTCCAGCACTGATTTTAATTGACTGCTATGTCCCCAGCAATTAGAGCAGTGCATAACACTCAGCAGTCAATGGACAGTTGTTTACTGATACATGAAGCAATGAAAAAAGAACATACCACGTAAAACACTGTCACTTAGCTCTTCCATTTGGTTATTTAGAAACTTAATAGAAATTAAATTATTTAGAAATTTAATTTGTAAGAGTAAATGCCGGTATGATATACACATTAGGACTTTTATGTTGTATTTAACAAAGGAACCGATTCTTAACCTTAGTTCTAAACAAAAGAAGATACAAAATAAAGTGGGAAAATGTGACTGAGATGAAAATATTGCACAGGAGGTCTTAGGAAGCATCCTTATTACCACATGAAGGTGTGTATGCAATGACTTTTGCGGTTCTTTCCAATCAAGAAAGTCTACAAGGTTCAGACATGTCTCGACATTCTAGCCAATGGCTCCCAGAGAATGGGCTCTGAGGACAGAGTAACAGGAGCAAGCCAGTTACATGGGAAATGAAGAAAAATTCCTTGCCAGCTGGATGAAATTCTCTAACTTTTCATAAGCAGATGAGGACATGTACTGTCAATACCACAAAACTGGCATTCACTGAAATCCATTGTTCTGTTCACACTTAAAATAATATCCCAAGCTTTGTTAATGTGTTTTGTACATATTGTAACAACATGAATCAACATGGTATTTATTTGGTATTAATGTAGACGTTATGTGTGATATAGGCTTTTCTCTGAGAAATTTTCTATGTTTTAGTCTTAATTATGTTCTTCTCTCCTGGTGTTCACCTTTCTCTCCTTTCTCCTGTATTTCCTCCCACACACCAACTCTTGGAAATAATATATTTAATTTAAAAAGGGAGCTCTGAAATATTTCAATTGTTGAAAAATTTTAACATACAATGGGGATAATTAATCACTTTCAGTTGTATTAAAATATAAGCAGTAAAGAGACGAGAATAAATACAAGAGCATTTATTTACAAGTGATCCTACAAACAAACAAACAAACAAACTTTATTCCTTAGGTAACACTTTGCCATTGATCTCAGAGGATCTGCTGTTTGCATGGATAAAGAACTTTTCCACCTTAGGTAACTTTATCACTTGGAAAGTATTCACAATCCATGTTTTCTATCAGAAGTGAGGTGCACCTGGGCAAAAGTATACATTTGGCATGGAGCAGAGAGCTGCTGTGCTTTCTTCTTCTGTGAGTACACCATGACATGAGACTGTGAAGTCTCAGGCACAGAAGCACTGGGCCTAGACACAGCACTTCCAGCCAAACCTGAATGCTGTCCCTTCCTTGCTGCGGAATAATTTCACTTTCTGCCCATGGTCACCTCCTCCATCCTCCACTTTGTAGCGAGGCGATGGCAGTTAGGAGACACCCACGGTGAGCACAGTGCATGCATTGTTATGCAACTTTGGGCAAGCATCATTCCAGTGAACAATAGTACATGGTGTGAAATGCATGCTTCTTTTTGAAGAGCCCTTTATTAAGTGGCAGTTACAAAATAAATCTCTTTCCTTACCTAACCTTTGTGTTTGAACTCAAGCTCACTGCAGCAGAAGTTTCCAGCTTGCTTCAGCACTGGTTGGGAGAGAAACGATGAAAACTGGTGACCATTCCCCTTGTAACAAGACATGGAGGGCGTCAGCGTCTGAACGTTTTGCTGATTTATGCACCCAGTGATGCATATCTTAACTTTTCTTAATTTCTTTATTTATAAGAAACAATTGTTTGCTTCTGATTTTTCCAGTCCACCCTTAGCTCTAACCTGTGACCCCCACATCAATATTGTCTTTGATCTTGTTCATCTTGTGATGGGTGTGGTTGCTCTGTCTCCAGCTGAAAACACTTACCCAGCCAGTCGTGTCTATCTAGTGCCATCCTGCCCCCTCCCACCCCCCGTGTGTGAGCCTTGCAGAATTTCCGGTCTAAGAGGGGCAGCCTGACACTTATCTCATTCTTAGTCGTGGTGCTTTTGCTCTATTTCCTTCCACTGACATACATTCCGTCTCCCTGGATGACAATATCTCCTCTTCTGCACCCTCCTATGCCAACCCTGTTTTCTATTTCTGGGCATCAAATCTCTGTCAAAACAAGTTTTCATCTTCTCCATCCTTAGATCACCGATCCTCCTTCTCCATCCCATGCCAAGGTTTACTTATTATACATTCCGTAAAAACTTGTCCACAAACTCAAAGCCAATTTTCACCATTCTAGATTACTTAGTTTTCTGTTCATATTACACCTTTCTTCTCTGTGTTGCCATTATATACAACTTCTACAGGCACCCTGGGTATCCATAGATTGTTCTGCCCCTACAGCCTAGACTTCGGAGTTTCCCTCCCAATTCACAGCAGCCCCACAAGGATACAACTAGCCCTGAACATTATCTTCTGCCCAGTGTGGGAGATCTCAAGATATTTCTGCTTACAGAAATATTGAACAGTGAGTGTTTAATGAATGGCTATTCATCCCTATGTGTGCAGGCCCATACGAAGTTCTTAGTTTCAAAGAGCAGAAATTGGTTAATTAAAGAAGAAAATCACATTATTTGGAAGACTTCTGCTACAAACAGAAAACATACAAATGGACAATGACCCAAACATGTATACAAATAGAACTCTGACCCACAAGCTCTGTAGCAACCAGTCTATAAGCCAAACTATGACCAATGACATTTTTCACAAAACTAGAACGAATAATCTCAAAATTGATATGGAACCACAAAAAACCCAGAACAGCTACAGCAATCTTGAGAAAGAAGAACAAAATTGGAAGTACCATGTTACTTGATATCAAATTATATGACAAGTCTATAGTAATCAAAACAGCATGGTATTGGCATAAAAGCAGACACATTAATCAATGGAACAGAATAGAGAGCCCAGAAATAAACCCACGAGTATATGGTCAATTAATCTATGACAAAGGAGGCAAGAACATACAATAGGGTAAAGAAAGCCTCTTCAATAAATGGTATTTGGAAAACTGGACAGATACAAGCAAAAAAGTAAAAGAAAAAAGAAAGTGGACCACCTTCTTACCCCATATACAAGAGTAAAATTGGATTAAAGGATTAAATGTAAGAACTGAAACCATAAAACTCCTAGAAGAAAACACAGTCAGTAAACTCTCTGACACTGTTCTTAGTAATATTTTTAATCTGATGTATATCTGCAGGCAAAGGAAACAAAGGAAAAAATAAATAAATGGGACTATATCAAACTAAAATAGTTTTGCTCAGCAAAGGAAACCAATAAAATGAAAAGACAACCTACTGAATGGTAGAAGGTATTTGCCAAATCATACATCCAATAAGAGGCTAATATCCAAAATTTACAAAAAACTCATACTACTCAACACCAAAAAAAAAAAAAAAAAAAAAAAAAAAAGAAAACACAAACAAACAAAACCAATCAAATTAAAAATTGGGCAGAGTGCCTAAATAGACATTTTTCCAAAGAGGACATTCAGAAGGCAAATGTATATATATATATATATATATATATATATGTAAAGTTGCTTTCTGTTGCTAATCATCAGAGAAACACAAATTAATCCACAATGAGACACCACCTCACTCCTGTCAGAATGGCCATCATCAGTAAATCAATGAACAATAAGTGTTGGCGAGGATGTGGAAAAAACGGAACTCTGATGCACAGTTGGTGGGATTGCAAAGTGGTACAGCCACTATGCAAAACAGTATGGAGGGTCCTCAAAAAACTGAAAATAGAACTTCCATATGACCCAGCATTTTCCCCTCTAGGTATTTATTTTAAGAGATTCAAAACACTAATTTGATAAGATGTATGCACCCCCATGTTCACTATTTGGGGATGTACAAATAGTGAACATGGGGGGTGTATATGGGGATGTACTCTGTTTACAACAGCCGAAATATGGAAGCAACCTAAGTGCCTATCAACAGATGACTAGATAAAGAAGTGGTACATTTATACCACGGAATATTACTCAGCCATAAGAAAGAACAAAATCTTACCATCTGCTACAACATCGATGGAGCTAGAGGGTGTTGTGCTAAGTGAAATAAGTCCGATAGAGGAAGAGAAATACCATATGATCTGACTTATGTGGAATCTAAGGAACAAAATAATCAAAACAGAAACGGACTATTAGATACAGAGAACAAACTGATGGATGCCAGACGGGAAAGGGGCTACTGGGGGTGGGTGAAAAAGTGAATGGATTAAGAAGTACAGATTAGCAGTTACAAAATAGTCATGGGGACGAAAAAGAAGCATAGGGAATATAGTCAATAATATTGTAATAAGTACGTATGGTGCCAGGTGGGTGCTAGACTTACGGGGGTGTGGATCACTTGGTAAATTATATGACTGTCTAACCACTATGCTGCACAGCTGAAACTAATATAAAATAATATGAAACATCAGCTGTAATTGAAAAATAAAAAAATAAAGGAGGAAACCAATCATTAGAAACCACACACACACACACACACACACACACACACAAATATACAGTAGTGTTACATTGAACTTGTCCATCACAAGATGTATAAGTTGGAACTTACGTTAGAATAACACACCATAATTTAACAATGCAAATAAGAAAATGTGTGACCCCTCAGTGTGGCTGGGAGGGGAGCAGTTACACATATTTAAAGTTAGAGATTCTATTTGACACAGATATCAACAAATATCCCCTGGGCTATGCTTTGCGAAACACACCAGGGAGCAGAGAGGCCAAAATTTACGTCCTTGATAACTTTCATATGATCATAAGTATTTATTTGTATGTTGAGCTCATGGTGTGCTTTTCCCTAAGGATGGGATAGATCAAAAGAAGAAAACGGAGGAGGAAAAAGAGGAGAAGCAAGTGGAAGAGAAAGGGGAGGAAGATTTCAGACTTGCCAGCCTCCACAATCCCATGGGAATTCAATAAAATAAGTTTTCTTTCTTTTCTCTCTCTCTCTCTCTCTGCTTCCCTCTCTCCCTCTCTCCCTCTCTCTCTCTCTTTCTGTGATTCTCTCCTGTCTCCCTTTGTTTTTCTGGTGCCTGACTAATACAATACAGTAATACAGATTCATTCAATAAAACATTTTTCATAAGTTAAAAGATTTTTCATAAGTTAAAAGTTTTAAAGAATTTTTAAAACTAAAAAGGATAAAATACATAACCACTTTAGGAATACATGTGACTGTAATAAAACTTTAAGTAAAGGAAAGCCAGAAAGTAATGAACATAAGATCGTTGGTAGGGACAGAGGAAGGCAGAGAAAAAGATGGAGTGAAGTTTATGGCTACACGTAAGTCATTACCAGGGTCGAACCTGCTTTCTGAGGATGGGTTCATGAGAACTAGTTATCTTACTAAAAAATAAATAACTAAGTACCTGAATAAAAACAGGCCAACATGGACCAATGAGAGTGTGCCATAAGTGCAAGTTATGTACAATTCAATCTTCTGCATCTGAAATCCGTTAACATATAAATAAATAGTCAAATAAGTCAACAAATCGATAAAAGCAACAGGCTTCTGGTGCCAAAGACTGGGATGAGGGAGCGGAAAGGTGCAGGGCGCGTGCTCACAGCAGCGCTTTTCAGCCGTTCCGCTCCTTCCTGCGGCTCCCGGGTCAGGTGGACTGAAGTGGGACCTGCTTCCCAAACTTTGGCTGCTCAGTGCAGTCGCCCGGGAGGTGCGAACTCCTGATCGTCCCACCTAATAGCCTAGTCTAACTGGGCTCGGGTGTAACCTGGAGTGAAGACATTTCTACAGCGCCCACGCGGTGCCATGCGCGGCTGAGGCTGACACCACGAGGAGACGGGCCACGTTTTATTTTGAAGGTGTTCGGGCCATCGCTTAAAGTCAGGTTTGCGTAGATGGGGGGCTTGAACAAGATTTGCTTTGAAAGAAAAGAGTGTCCCGGACACACAGTACAGGATGGATGGTTAGGAGTAGAGCTCGGAGCGCACCACGGAGGTCAGACGCGGTGCTTTCCTGCGCGCGTGGAGGCCGGTGGACGGACCTGGAGCCTTGGGACTATTCTGTGGCCAATGAGTGCGGCGCTGCGACAGAGAGGTTTGCTGGTTTCCACGTGTGTCTGGAGGAGCCAGAATTCTCCTCTGGTGATGAGGTCATTTGGCCGGGGAAGGTTGCGGAGGAATTCGTGGCCGTTTGATATGTGCCCTTGCAGGGCCTGAGAATTGTTCTAAGCAGAATCATTTGGCTGCAGAAGATGGTCTGTGAGTCACTGGGGAGGCTGGAGCCGGGGTTCCAGGGAGATGAGTCAGGGCAAAGGGACGCTGATATGACCTCTTCCTAAAAGGCTTGCATGTGCTGTTCGGGGACTTCTGCTTCGTATTCTGTGTCCCCTGGACCGTGTGTGCTGCTGCGCTGCTCCTCCAGGCGGCGGGGCTCCGGGGCTGCTTGGCTGCGACCCGGCCACCTCCTCTCCCAGCTCCCTTCTTTGGAGCTGGTTGGGGCCCTGCCCCTGCTTTCCAGTACCCGATGTTTAGTGTAGTATCACAAACAGCGTCTTCCCCATTGCTTTGTTTGCTTGTTTTTGGTTTTATTGTAAATTAAAGTTGATCACCCATTAAATCACAGGTAAAATGATTAGCAAGTAACATTGATTTTTCTAGGTCCATACCAAACCATTTAAAGGTTATTAATGGTCATGTTAATTTAAATAATCATATTAATGATTAAAGAACAAGTAAAAATTCTATATTTCATTAATTCACGACTCAGTTATTGAAAGCCTAGCCCCAATTATTTCTATACTATGTTTTCTTTTGTAGCTTGTCACTTTTTATCTTGAAAGAAATTAAAAAGTGAAAACACCTAAATCTACAGCACAAGCTTAAATCACCAGGCCGCCTCTTTTTCTAGAAGCACAGGGTATGTGAAAGCCTTTAGTTCATGTTCCTTTGATTTCTTGTTATGGACAATTTTCACTGAATCATAGTCAGATAATGATTAATTTGGATTTTTTAAGGTGAAAGGGAAAAGGACATGGTGGAAATTGAGGCTGGCTGTGCTCGTCCTCACTGTCCCTAGTGCTTCAGCCTGGCTGGACAGCAGGCGTCACTAGGTGCCAGGACTGAGAAGGGTCGGCAAAGCCAGCCTCTCCTAGTGGCCTGGATTCCCAATCCTAAAGCCAGAAAGCTGGCGAAAGTGATTGTCAAACGACACTGGGAAACACGTCAGTATTTTTGAAAGGAATTGGGAGCAGAGGGGAAGTGTCTCAAGTCTGTGAAAATAGAGAGTGGAAAGGATGCATGAAAACTTGCTGTCTGGGCCTTTCCTCTGTCAGGTCCCCTCACTCGTGAAGCAAACAGAGGCCTTGAGAGCAGACAAGGTCAGGGCCCCGTCAGAGGGGGCGACCTGCGTCTGGCCTCCTGCCACTTCCTGCCATAACTCACTGCCTGATCCTGTACCTTTTGATGGCCCGAATAGCACTAGATCCAACTGCTCCGATGAGCTGGGGTGAGGAGCAGGGCAAACAACAGGGAGGTGTTAGGAGTGGGGTCAGAATGCACGCACAACTCTGAGTGCCTTACCTGCAGGAGTGCTGCCCAGAACTGGACCGGGCACCAAGGGCCTCTTGGAATCGTGAGATTCCAGCAAGCTTATCATCTCCCATGACTCTCATCAAGGCAGGACAAGGCACATTGTGGTTGGAACCATGATATTTACAAGGAGCCACACTCAGAAATTGTGAAGACACCTCTCATGTCCTGTGGGTGGTCGTATTGTGGGAAGTCAGCACCTTGTCCTGCAGGAAAAGCCAACAGCCCAGGTAGAAGTGACGGCCCACGACTGGGAAAAGGATGAAATGCCCGTGCTCCTTCTCTGCTGCAGAGGAAGGGGTTTGCAGGTTGTTAAACGTCTCACCTGGGGCTGGGCAAATGGCTGTGACTTAGAACTTTGCTCTTTTTGAATCTGAACGTGAACATGAACTATTCAGCTGATGGAGTGGCTGTAACAGTGCACGTCTGGAACACAGAGGGGCATTTATGATAATTAGCAATAATCAAATCCAGACCACGGAAATAGGTGCAAGAGAATATTAAGTAATTTGTAGCCAAATGACTAGGACCTTAAGGTAAAATTTCCAGGTGGTGCTTATAGGACCCATAAACACTCGATTTAAAGGGGCAATATTAACAGGCAGGTTTATGATCAGAGCATTGGCATTAAATTGATTGTGTCTGCTCTGGCTCTAAAAATAAAGATTGAATAATGATTCAGCTTCCTGAGTGAAAGGGCTTACAGTTGTGACTTGCGTGCAGAGTGCATCTGACATCAGCCGGGCTCAGGGACTATGGCACACAGCTCCAGGAAAAACCGCCCGCCCCGATCCCCACCCAGAACTCCTGCTTTGTTTCTGTGCAGCCTCCTGGGACAGAACTACCCCCAGCATGCGAGGAGTTGGAGAAACCAGTTTCTCAGGTGAAAATATGCTCAGAAGCCTGGAATGCCACTGTCCAAAGAGATTGCTCAGGGGGCTGGGGGAAGCATGCCAAACAAGATGTGAACCAACCAGAGGGTGGTCCGGGATGAGGACTGGAGAGAACATTGAAGCATCCGTGGGGAAACAGAGGCTGCCCTGTACAGGGCTCCTTGGATACTTCTAGTCGGAGGGAGGAAATCCACAAGACTATTAAGCTGATTCAGTCCCCCTCCAGGAAGTGGAGGTCATAAGTAAAATGCTGGTCCTGCCTACCTTTCAGAATTGTTGGGAAAATCACAGATGGAAGTGTGTTGACACCATTTTGTAGACCAAAAAGCATAGTACAAACGCGAGGCGGTATCTAACATACATGAAGGGGGTGATAATTATGAATATTTGTTGAATAAACAAAAGCAATATATGGGTAGCAGTGTAGGAAAGAGGAATAAAATTAACCAACAATTGGAAAACCTGCCCCCCCACCCCAAGCGGTTGCCTAGCCACTCAGAGTTGTCTACATAGCAGTTAAGTACACTGACC
Source organism: Rhinolophus sinicus (assembly GCF_057876585.1). NCBI lineage: Eukaryota > Metazoa > Chordata > Mammalia > Chiroptera > Rhinolophidae > Rhinolophus > Rhinolophus sinicus. The sequence goes on from NC_142503.1 coordinate 2,575,760, forward strand.
CTGGCCCCTGGCTTTGATTCCAAATTCAGCTTGCTTCTTCCCTGTGCCTCAGCTTCCTTATCTGCAAAGTAAGGTGGTCATAACATTGCTTAGCTCAAGAGTGGCCATCAGGATTAAAGGACTTGGTTCACATCAATGTTCCATAAAGAGAAAAGCTCAGAGGACAGATGGGGCTGGGGATGGAAAGCTGGAATTATTGGTATATAGATGGTATTGGAAGGCATGGAGCTTGACAGTATTGCTGGGGAAAATCTGAATAAAGAAGGGATCCAAGGACTGCATCCAAAGGCACACCGGCTTTAGGAGGCTGGGCAAATTAGAAGGAAGGATCAAGGAAGTTATTTCTTTCCTGAGAAGGGTCAGCCTGTGCAGAAAGAGGGTGAGTGCCCTGGGACTGTGCAAGGGGATGGGGCTGACCAACCAGAGTAAATGCTGCTCCTGGGTCAAAGAGATGAGGACCGCAAACTTACTGTGGATTCCACAATATGAAGGTCATCACCGACTCCAGTAACAGCCTTCAGGGGTTGAGTGGGGACAAAAGCGTCACAGTAGGGGGTTCAAGATAGACTCAAAGGAAAAGTCAGAGCCTGGGAGAAGAGACTCTCCTGTTGAGCTCTGAGCTGTATGAATAGTAGCTGGAGGGGTGAAAGAGGTCCTAGCAGTTTTCGGGATGAGAGAAATATCGGGTATCGTACCGCTGCTGAGGTCCTGCTAACTGAGGACTTCCCCGCTTCACTCAGGGCCCTTTCCTGCATCTGCAAATGCTCGTCCATCCTCACACTCGTCCATCCTCACACTAGCCCTGACCATCCCATGTCATCCAGACCACGACAATACGTGTTGTCCTGTGATATGGGTAACTTTCCTGGGCCCATTTTCTCTTCTGCAAAATTTCGAGGCGGGAGGGAAATGATCCCTAAAGTTCTCTAGTTTCTGAAATTCCACTGATTCTTTCTGCAGTTACGTGCAGGGATATGGTGAGTCTTGGTCTCCTTGCAATTCTGAGGAGGTGTGTGCTGTGCTCTGGGTAACCGGCCTGCCAACATCTGAATTATGGGATAAACAAGACATGACCTCATTTGATTTTATTAGATGGGGTGTATAATTAACCCTTTTAATAGGAACATAGAGAAGCAAGCTTATCTTATGAGCATCGCTGAACAAACTCTACCAGTGGATTGAATCACTGGTTCTGACCTGTCTTGGTAGAGAAAAATAAATAAGTAAAAAAATAAGAATTGAATCTTTCCAGTGCAAATGTCACTTCAAGCCCATAAATAATTATTATCCCAATTAACAAAGTGTGTCTTACACATTTTCTTATTTTCACTTGTAACAACTCTTTTCTGTAGGGAAAAAAAGTTCTTATTGTGTCCAAAATACAGTTTTCAGTCTATTGGGAATATATTCCAGTTTTTGGTTATAAATGAATTCAAATAGGTGTGTTTTATAACCATTAAGTCACCTCCTTAGCTATTAAAAAAGAACACAATAAAAGCAGTTTTCCTACGTGAACATTCTATGTACTATGTTTCTATACAAACTTTAGTTCTATTATAAATCTTAGAACACACTGGGAAAACAACTGCAAAATCCAAATCAGGAAAAACAACAACAAAGTCAATCGTTAGTCTTCATTTGCTCAAATGCCTTGTGAGTAGAATCCATGTGTCACTTTCTAAGACAAAGATAACACGTATGGCTGTATGGTTTAGAACAACACAGCCTTTGGGGGCACAAAATGTTGCTTTTCATAGCAGAGTTAACAGAGAGCAAGCAAGCTTTTCATAAATACCTTTCTTCTTCTTTTTTCAATTAGAAAGTCCGAAGTCCAGGATCCTTTATGCAACCCTCTTGGAAGCCGTGGCTCTGCTGCTCGTACTTGCACTTGGTGTGCTTCCCTCCCACCTGTGGCTGAAGGAGGCTTGCTGGGGCCTGACGTGGCCATGGAGGCCCGATGAGGTTGTGCGAGGCAGAGGGCATGGCTTCCCCACCTCAGAGTGTTTCTTTCTGGGTCTCCTGAACTTGGACTTTCTCTTTAAAATGTGCATTAATTCCTAATAGGGGGCTACTAGTAAAGAAAATTGCATGTTAGCTTTCATCCAAGTGCATGAATACATGTTAACCGTTTTCAGTTGAAAGAACTCCTTTTAGGTCCACTCACGTGAAAACAGCATGCACAGCAGCAAATCATTCTTGAGATTAATGCGCTCACGCCCGTACAGATGCGGAGAGGTGTATTAGCATTATAGATTTTAATTTGAAGTAATGTCAGTCTTTTCGGGCCTGCATGGCTGTGCAGGAGCTGCCATCTGCTTATAATAATGAGCCTGACAATCCACGTAAATGTGATTTGCTGCCTCTTTGCCAGTGTAATGGTGGGGTATCGATCCTAATGGTGGAACCGTTGCAGGCACTTCATTCAATAAAAAGAGGACAGGCCCCGAGCTGGGGTTTGGAGGATTCACGTGGAAAACGAACGTGTGTTTCCCCTGCGAGTGGCAACGCTGTGCACATCACAATGCTCAGAACTCCCTTCCTTTTTCAGCATTTCAGTGCCATTTACCAAACTAACTAGAGACCAGATCTGCAGTAAAAGGTTAGACTGTCCCCACCTTTCTATTTCTCTCTGTAACATCTGAAGTGGCAGTTGACAAACTGAGAGGAGCTCGGTGGTGCAGCTGAAACTTGGAGGTTGCCACCTATTACGATTGTCACTAGCCATGTGTGGCTATTTCCATATAAATAAATTAAAATGCATACAATTAATTTTTTATGTCCTTAGGACTCAAAAAGATATCTGTGCATTCATGTCCTTAGCAGAATTATTCACAGCAGTCAAAAGGTGGAAACAACTCGAGTATCCATGGACGAATGAACAAACAAGATGTGATGTGTACATGCAATTAAATAGTATTCAGCCTTAAAAAGGAAGGACATTCTGACACACGCTACAACATGGATGAAGCTTGAGGATGCTATGCTGAGTGAAATAAACAGTAACTAAAGGACATGTATAATTCCACTTACGTGGGATACCTAGATTCATCGTTCAGTGGGTACAGAGTTTCAGTTCAGCAAGATGAAAACATTTCTGAAGATGGATAGAGGTGATGGCTGCACAGGAATGACAAATGTACTTAATGCCACTGAATTGATACTTAAAAATAGTTAAAATGGTACATTTTAGATTTTACATATTTTACTGCAATAAAAAAAAATAGTTCCTCACTTGCCCAACTGCCACATGTGGCTGGTGGCTACTGTACTGGACGGCACAGAGTTAGACCATTTCCATGATCACCGGAAGTTCCCCTGGACGTCCCTACCTTAGAGGAATACTGCTGGGGTCCAGGCTGGGAACGGGAGCACCTGAGCTGAGGAAGAAAGTGGCTGCAGCAAGAGGGCTGTGCTCTGCACCCTGGGCACGCAGGAAGTGTGGCATAAATGACCACTGACCATAGGCAACAGCCAAGTGACTTCAGAAATTGAGCTCTACTGGTTTTGACTTATATTGTTTCTGTGTGTTCTGTGGTGCAATTTTCATTTTCAGGATGATTAACCGTTAGCCTGCGAGGGATTGTGGCGGTTGGTCACTTGGCTTCTCCCCTCTTCCCAACTGCGTGCATTTGCATGACTCTGAACGGTCAACACTGAATATCGGTGAATATGTAAACCCGAGTGGCCTACGCCATTTTAATGACAGAAGGGCCTTTCAGCGCAAATTCACCAACAGGAAAGCGGTTAGTTAATCACAGGATGTGGGTAAATCCGCGGGAGATATCAATCATAGGTGGGCATGGGGATCAGTCCTGCTGGCCCCCAGGCCATTTGTCCCTGTCCTGTTGGGCTCCCATAATATCCAGCGATACCTCAGAATGCTTTTGCTATTCAAAGTATCTGCAGGTAAGAAATCTTTTCATGATTTTGTCTAAAGGAAAATGTGTTCAAATATAGAGCATTACAGACTGTAGCCCACGGAGCTCGTTGCTAAGATGTTTAATAAACCTGCTGACGGGATGCCTCATGTCACGTGTCCCATAGTTACTGTGACAGGGAAGGAGCTCCCGTTATATTCTGTCAAATTAGTCATTTTCTTCTTCTGAGGGGACTATAGTATCCACCTCATGAGATGGCCATTATAATCATAAAGACAAATGCACATAAATGAAATGGAAATGGTCAGTGACGTTTTGCTGTCACGTGCAATGCTGCTGCGGGTGAGATTCAGTCTGCCTTCTATTAATGCATTCCACTGGTCCTCTCGGGTTTGTTTGACTTCGTCACATTGTAAAATCTGCGCAGGGTTCTGGGAAACAGGAAGGAACTAATGAGTGTGAGTTCAGCTAAATGTGCTGGCTGGGGCCTTCACCTCTGCTTCACTCGTAGGTCCCACTTGTCAGGTGCTCTCCCCATTACACAGATCTGAGAACCGAGGTTTAGACATGGAAAATCTCTTCCCCAAGGCCATGGGTATTGGTCAAGTGCTCTGTGATGGCTGCACTCACATGGCCCGAACGTGCCTGTGACCCACCACTTCTGTTCCTGTGACCTTGAGCTAGTCACTTTGCATCTGACCTGGATGTCACAGTCCCTCCATTATAGTACAGGGTCATTATGGACAAGGGAGTGGAAGAAATGAGTGGATGGAGCTTAGTGCCTGGCAGGTCATGGATGCTGGGTAAGTGGGAGGGAACTCTCTTGAATATCAGTTGGATGACGTTTCAAATCCGCTCCTAAGTTTGAGCCTTGCACGTGATAATTCCGAAGGTGTTATCATTTATTTATGATTCATTCATTCATTTTCACCAAGAGCTTTAAGAGCAGAGATGCTTTTTATTATCTTTCCATCCACAGTTCCTAATTTAGTGTTGGACACCTAATATTTAGTCAACGAGCTGCCTGCAGAAGAGACTCCGAAGTCACGCCTGGGAGTTTCCCCTGGACTGGACCCTACTCCTGCTGAGGTGTTGGGCCTTTGAACGTCTGGCAGGTAAGTCTCTGATGACCCTCTGGCTGCCTCTCAGAAACCCCTCATAACACGAAGGAAAGAATGCGTTCTCACCCTGTGTAACTTCCACATTCACTTTTGTCCTTTGTTTACAAAGATAGCTTCCTCCCTCTTTATGCCAAATTTCTTTTTAAATTTAACACTCATATTATCAGTGATAATAAATATTTATATAAAACTGCATCTACTTGGACGTGTACTTGGACATGGCCTGTTCTGTCATAGTTGGATCTTCTGAAGTGTGCACGTTTTGCTGCACCAAACGATTCACTGTGTACCTTCTGCAAACTCCAGTGGCCTAATGCCACCCGTGAGGTCAAGCTCTGATGAAGACTTAATTGTAAGATTGGGACCGTCTGGCCCAATTCAACCCTTTGGGACTCATGAACTCTATTTCAGGTTTAATTCTGTTTCCGTTATGACAATCATAAATAGTAATGCCACAAGCCAATTTCTTCATTTTGAAATAAAATGAAGAACTATTTCACTGTACAAACCCTTTTGAAATTTGAAAATCATCCCACTTTTTAATGCAATTAGCTTGAGTTATAGACAGATGTTAAGTGCCTTATCTACAATATAAAAAGTTGAAACTATCTGTCCTGCAAATGGGCTTCACACATAAACACTTTTTACTTTTTCTCAATTATAATTTTAAGAACATAGATATTGCACATGTTTAATCTTCAATAGGTTTGTTTGAAGGACAGAAAAACTATAATCATTTTCCAATAATTTGAAGTTAAGGATATTTTTATTTTCCAAGTGTATTTTATTGTCATCAATCAAGGAAACTCTTGCTAATTTTTTAAAGTATCTTTCTACTAAGTTCCTTCAATTTTTCTCTTTCATATATTCATGTCATTCTAATCATCATCTCACTCATGTGATTTTTCTGTTAATTTTTATTAATCAGGAGACTCGAGGAAAATCCTCTTTGTAAACTTGCGTTCACAGTGTCTTGATTGGCACTGCATTTATTGCCAGCATTTATGGAGCACTTTTTGATTCCAGACACTGACATACGGAGGAAATCAGAATACACAAATACATAAAACAAAGCTCCTGCTTTCAAGACAGTCATGGTCTAGTGTCAGAGATAAACACGCAAACTCAGTTCAGATGAACTGCAGTGGTTCTCATGAGGGAAACGAAAGCCAAGCAAACAGAGAGGTTTGCTGAGGGCCTGTGTGGTCTTCCAGGCTGAGTGGGAACTGGAGGAGGGGGTGCCGGAAGGTGCCAAGTATGCTCTCAGCACAGCGTCTTGAGAAATACAGGCTACTTATGCAATTGTGAGAAACACACTCCGGCTAGCGTTTTGGATCCAAAATGTATCTTTTGGGAGACAAAGGGGCGAGGTTTTGTTCATTCAAATCCTGAATATGGGTTACAGACCAGGCTCCAGGGTGAGGTGCTTGCCTGGCATTCTCAGGGTCACCACTTGGAAATGCCCAGTAGGAATTTGGATCTGTGTGTCTGGACATTCGATGAACACTACGAGCAGTCTGCTGATTCGTGTCGCTGACCTGTAGAGAAGTGCTGGCTGAGGGCTTGGGGGAGGGGCAGGTCTCCTGGGTGACAAGAAAGACTAGACATGAGGAGAATGTAGGGGACATTAGAGGGAACCAGGACTGGGAAGAGTCATCAGCACTGCAGGTGCGTAAGTGTGGCGTGTGGAGATCAGAGGTAAGGAAGGAAAGGGGTTTACTACAGGCTAAGTGCCAGCGTTTTAGGAGAAGTCAGGATGATGGGGACTAAACATGAGCTGTTGTTTGCTCTCTGGCATTTAGGACATGACGGTGGGCCTTTGGAGTGCAGCTCCAGAGAAGGGCACACTGAGGAGGTCCCTGGTGGTGGGGATGCCAGCAGACGCGGAAGTGGGGAGCTTGTGCGTGCTCTCCCCTCTTCTCTGTGTGCCAGTGTCACACCACACACTGTCCACCTGTCACTTGGAAGTTCACTGTGTTGTTCTTTCCTACTTAAACACCTTCTTTCACTCTTACTTAACACGTTGCGTACGGATCACGAGAATCTTCACGAGGGATTTAAATCCCGACGTACGCAATGTGTTAAACCAGTCACAAAACCTACTCTAAGAATAGAGAGTTTGAGGTTCCTGTTTCCAGAACAGTATGAATTCCAAATTGCATTGGTCCTGTTCTGTGAAGATGGGATGCAAATTGATTCCTATTAAATAATTCCCTTAACATCCTCTAGTGACTTTTACAGGCCCTGTGAGCTTGTATTTCGTATTCACTCTATCTGCCTTCGGTTTCCTCATCTGTAAGTTGGAGATAACAACACCTGCTTTGCAAGGTTGTTGTATTACATGGGCTCATAGAGGTAGCACTTGGTATGTGGACGACAGGTAGTCAATTTGTAAGTGAAGGTGCTGACTGAATCCTAGAGTGCAGCCTCCTATTTCCTTCAATGGTGTGGGAGTCATGGGTGCTCACCCCCACCCACACCAGCAGAAACCAGAACTCGGGAAGCAGCAGGTTTGGGCAGACAGGTGGGAGCAGCTCCATCCTACTCAGGACCAAGGGAAAGGAGCTGGCGCAGGACAGGTGGGTGTGGTGGCAAGGGCGGTCCCTGGGTGGTAGATGCCAGCTGGAGCAATAGGACCTCAATTTATTAGGAAACAAAAGGTGGCCAACATTGGTTCTGAGCTGGATATGACATATGTGCATTTTAAGTAATTTAAGAAAATCGATTGCCCAGATGTGTGCAGGATGGAGTATGACGGGGAGAGACCTGAGTTGGGAAGATTGGCAGGAAGCAAGTCCATTGGTCCAGGAGTGAGGGCGCAGGGATGCACTGGGATAGGGCAGACGCTAGGGCAGGGGCCGGGTCGATGGGCAGGGTTTTGGGGGGAAGGAAGAAGGGGAGTCAAGGGTACTCAAGGAGGTTTGAGCATTTATGTCTGCAGAGATGGGGTGTTCCGCCACAAATATGGGCTCTAAGGGAAGAACATGACATCAGGGAGAAGGGGTTGTGAGTTCAGTTAGGCTATGAAAGGACCCACCATGGGAATTCCTAGCATGCATTTGGGAAGAGAGGTCGGCCTAGGAGACAAACAGGGTTTGGGATTAGGTATAAAAAGGCACTAAATACGATTATGTTGGGTGAGAAAAGCAACTGGGTGGGATAATAATATCCAAAAATCAACACAGGTAGATATTAGGGGCATCGGATTCAAGTATAAAAGGAACATGTGGAAAACAAGCCCCAGCCACAGAGACACATTTGGGCTCACGTCACTTAACTGCACAGACAGGATCTGACGGGGAGGGCCGTGATCTCAGGACGGATGGCTGTAGCCCAGCTGGCAGGCTGGAGGGAGTGCCAGCTAGCCAGTGAGACCACAGGTTTCAGGCCACTTCCTGAAGGCCCAGGTGAGGCGATCAGAAGTCCTCGGTCACAGGTGAAGGCAGGGGCTGGGATGGTGTGGTTCTGGGTCCGTGAATGGATGTGGGGCTTGTAGGTACAGAGGGAGACAGCTGGGCGCAAAAGCGAAAGAGTCTCCCCTTGCGGGCCTGGGAGTGAGAGTCGCTCTCACCCGACAGGCAAGAAGAAGCCAATGGAGGCTTGCAAACAGGTGCGGGGAGGATAATGGTGCGTGATTAGCAAGGCCGGTCCGTTTCCTCAAATGCTCATCAGTGCACCCCTGGCAGCCTCCCTGCTGCCCTGAGTGGGGGACGTCTAGCACTGGTCACCCAGCTAGGAGCCAGCGGCAGAGGCCAGGGTTGGGTGAGTGAAGACGCAGCTCCAGGACACAGTTCACAGACCGTGTGGGGACAACGTGGCAGCACTGTCAGCTCTCTCCTGCACCCAACCTGGGACACCTCATCTAGCCGGCAGGGGCCGGGGGACGAGGATTCATGTGCTGTCACACTGCTCCCCAGATCCTGGGCCTTTGTCCGGAGAGTCTTTCTTTTTAAATTTTCTTTCTTTTTTTGGGGTGGGGTGGGTGGGTGTCAATTCTCAGCCCTGCGATTTGCCTGCTTGCTTCAGCATGAGTCAGGACAGTATCTGTGTGTGTGTGTGTGGGGGGGGGGGGGTATATGTATTGGTGGGATTGGAAATATGGGAAAAATAAAATAGAAAAAACTCAAAGATATTATCCTGACATATTTAGTGACATAGAAAGTTTCTGATTTTGACTGTGATTGTCTAGTCAAGCTCAAACTTTTGATTTAGTTCTGTTTCCAAGAAAATGTTTTGGCATTGAATAAGCTTTGCAAGCGAGTGAAAATTTATGTAAAGTATGTTCCCATCAGCAGAGAGCTCAAACGCCCTATTGGGTGACTCTGCTCAGAAAACAGCAGAGTGATGGCCTTGTAGGGGAGGTGGGGGCATTTCCCTAACTCACCCACCATGTGACTGCAATTGCTCGCAATCAGGACAGCAGCAGGATGAGCTGCTGTGGCGTGGAGAGTCTGTAGGTCTTTCTGAGAAAGCGAAAGTAGAAAAGAAACTCCCACCCCCTAAGTTAGGGAGAGTTTCACTGCTATTGAATGTAATGCTGATGACTTAGAAATAATGTTAAAACAACAGAAGCCCTTGGTATATGTGGTAGAATAAACTGCTGAGTTTTCATTGAGTTGGCGAGAACCCGGGACACTCAGACACAGGAACCCAGTGCCATCGGCCCCACTGGGTGTATCCACTGAAACAGCCTTGGCCATAGAGTGTCATCAAAACAAATCACAAACAAACGCAGACTCACTGCTATTGGATTTTACTCTTCTTTCAGCTCATTCTAAATGCTGAGCTCAAAATACTTGCAACTTTCTGAGAAGTGGAATTCTAAGGAAAACAATCATGTTGCCTCATAATTTAAAAAAAAGTGATTGCACAATAAAATTGACTCAATAGTGTGCTTTTCATTGAGATAAACAACAACCACAAAAACTGGGTTTGGTGGCATTTAAATCACTGGATGAGCCTGAGAATAAAAATGTCTGGTGAGTGTAACGATACCCGGCTTAAAAAACAAACCAACAAAAGCCAGCTTCCCGTGGCAGCCCCGTGTCTAATGCTAGAGAGTTCTGAATGGGCTCCTACGTATATTAATAATCACATTATTCAAAACTCTAAAACCAATTATAGTGTACATTGCAGTCATTGTCACACTTTGGAGACAATATTTTCTCCAGTGGAAGAGCCTTGTATTGTAGCATAATCCAGGGAGCAAGCTTTCCTTCCATACTTGACAAATTCGCTATTTATTGACTGGCCACCACGTGAGATGAGGAGAGAGCAGAGAAGAAGGCAGAAGAGACCCTGCTCTCCTGGGGGCTGAGGTGAGGCCAGTGTTGGGGAGACGGGCAAAACACAGAGAAGCTAAGACAATGTGCCAGGGACTCTGACATGTACAGGGTGTGCCCTGATGGTGACAGGATGGCGAGGGGACCCAGTGGTGAGAAGGCCTCTCTGGGGAACTGTCCCCATGGGCCCTGAGGGCTCACAGGGACCAAGACAAACAGGTCCTGGGACAGAGCCATTTGGCAGAGGCCACAGCATGCGTTTCTTCCATTTCTATGACCCACCACACAGCACTTTGCACAGAACAGCCTTCCTTCCAGAGAACGTTGGTTACATACAGCTGACTCTGTGATCTATGCTCTACAGCCGGGGGCCTTCCACTGGGTGTGCCTATGAGAGGGACACCTGGGGACTGAGAGTCAAGTCAGTGCTGGGTGACCCTCTCTGCTCTGTACTAACGGGCTGAGAGACGGCGGTCAGCTTCTCCCTCTCTGGGCCCCTCCTCTTCACAGAGAAAGGGTAACGGCTGCACTGGGCAACCCCCCAGGCTTTCTCTAGACCCTTACGATTCTGTCTTTAACAACAAGTATTAAACACAGTACATTTCTGATCCCAGCATCTTTATGTCTTGATTGTTTTAAACACAATTTATAAAGGAGAAATTTGTTTTTGTTTGTTTGTTTGTATTGTTTGCCTAAAGGGACCATTGTACATCCAGAAAAAGTGTCTGCTCAATAAATGTTGAAATAGAATGCCTTTTATTTTAAAAGTTTGTAATGAGTCTGAATAAAGTTTTACTATCCAGTAGTTCCAGCCAGCCCTTTTTTACAAGCACATTCTCATTACCTAAATTTTATTGCCAAAAATGAAAAAAAAAAAAAGTAAATTTTAGATATTTAGGAAAAATATCCACTTTTAATACTGTCAAGTCCTTTTTATAATTGAGATGTCCGAATCTGTAATCGGATTGTAGAATCAGACAGCCAGCTACAACTTCTACCAGCCCGTTATTGCTGATGCCTGTTTTAAACACTGTGAATATTCCTGGGGATTATTTCACCCCCTTGAAAGACTTTTTGAGACATTAGCTCACCACAACATTCAACCACCTGCCAAGCATTTTATTAGTCTCTCTAACCACCCCAAATAATCCTCAAGGTTCCTCTAGAATAAAATTCCAGGCATTGAAGGATAGAAAATATCATTAAGTTGTTTGAAGAGAATTTTCAAGGCAGAGCTGTGGGAAAACAGCCTGGCTGCGTCCCAGAGAAGACAGGAAGCAAAGGGCTGGCTGGACACTGCGGTGGGGTTGGCGCCCCTTCATCTGATGCTCAGCACGGTCTGAAGGGCAGTGGCCAAGTCCATTTTGCTTGTGAAGACATGGAGGCTCATGGGAATTGAAGCAATTGCACAGAAGCACTTGCTTCACTTAGGAGGACGTGGGTTCCAGGCTCATTTGTCCTACTTTGTTTACCGTCGCCTGAACACCTGCTACAAAACACCCGAGTCACCTTTCCTTGGGGCCAAGCTCAGAGAGGCAAGTGTGCTTATGGCCCTGAGATCAGCTATAGAAAAGACCTCCATTCTGTACAGCAAGCTATGAGCGTGTCTCAACTCAAACTTCCCCTTATCCAAATCCACTGGCAGTGGGTGTACTCTGGCTTCTCCCATTATTGGAGACCCTGCAAAGAAACCTGCCTCCACGACAATACACCAGGAATTGCTGACTGAGTCAAAAGTAATTAATTCAATCTTTTTGCATGTTGGTGTTCTTCATGAAGATGGTGAAAGGATGACACCCTTGTTGATTTCAGAGTCCTTTATTTTCATCTGCATCTAACTACTCATGGCCTGAGCAACCCACAGTCCCACACAAAAGTGGTCTCAAAGTTAGTCCGACAAGAGTGCAGTTACTGTTTTAAATTTGGACTTATAAAAACCTGGCTAGATGTCCAACGTGACGCAGTGTAATGGCATTGACGATGTCCTTTACCATGAATCACAGAATTACTTCTTATATGGGCTTTGCCTGCATAGTCTTTCATCTTTCCTCCTGTGGTTGACCAGATGTTCACTAGTTCTACGCAAAGCCCAGCAGATGGGAAATAGTTTACATTTAAGTTAGATGCCGGGCTAAACTTCTTTCCAATAAAAGCTGATACACCATGTCACCAGCTACCCCAAGATGGTCAGGGAATATTAAAAATGAAGATGGACAGCCATTGATTTGGGTTTTTGAGATGCAATTCTACTTAAAAGAAGGTTGTATCATATCCATGTTTTATCAAAGTTATGTTGTTTCTCAGTATATCAGGTACACATGAAGCTAGAGAAGAGCTAAATAGTTAAAAATAACAAAATTAACAGGCCACTGCTGGTTTCCACCTGTCCTGGCTCTCTGCAAGGTACTTTTATGCACAGTATTAAAGCATTCAGTCCAAGAAAAGTTCCTGGAGCACAGCAAGCAATCAGTGAGAAGCAATTAATAAATGCTGTTGAATGAATGGGCACGTGGGTGGAAAACTTGGGGCGTAGGTGTTATTCCTACCTCTTCCTTGTTATACAGACGAGAGCGACGTACAGAAAACTGAGCAGACTGCCTAAAGCCATGTATCTAGTCAGGGTCCCAACAGGGATTTCAGCCCAGATTGTCCCACTTTAATTTTAATTTTCTACCAACTTCAAGGAGAACATTCATATTGACAACACCCATGTCTGTGTTGATATTAGCAGAATTTTAAATGATAATAACAATTATATTAAATCCCAGTCATGTTAGGCTTCAAATGCATCAATCAGTGTTTTCAAAACCTGTTGAAATAAAATCTCAAATAACAACAGGTCCAATAATCTCCAACAGCAAGAGTCAGTTACTAGCAGAGCTCCTCTCTCTTCATTCCTTGTTAGACACTGAGTGTGCCCATTTCCTTGGGCATTCTGCGTTGTCTCTGATGCATCAGTTATTGAACCAGCTATTACAGGTGCTCTGGGTCCCCAGGGACTGGACGTTAGGGACGGCTCCATGTGGGTAGCTGGGATCCCAGAACGATTTTTGCTCCATCTCAGGGTTCTCCTTCTTCAAAATTTAAATTCCCCACAGCAATGACGAACCTGGAGGACGCTTAGAACCCAGAGCTCCCCCTTTAAGCCACATTTTGGGCTTCGAGGAGATGAGCAATTCAGAGTGTGAGCTTTAGGTTCTCATGCAGCTGAAATGCTTCTTGTTGGGGCTGCAACTGGCTCCCTCTGTACAAGGAAGTGGGGTTGATCTTTAGCTCTGATGTGGTCCTCACTTCTCCTAAAGTTGATGCAGGACAGTGGTTTTCGAGGTGTGTGTGTGTGTGTGTGTGTGTGTGTGTGTGTGTGTGTGTGTGTTGCTGTAACCTTTGTTGAGATACAGTACAAAGAAGACAAATAACAAGACAGAGTATAAAAGAAGGTGGAGGAAGGGAAGGAGGGGAGGAGATTATAATAGAAGAAAACAGGAGGAGGCAGAGGAGGAAGCAGTGGCCTTTTGCCTTCGCTACAGTTGTGGGTGGGGTCCAGAGCCAGTGTCCTGGGGTCCCGGCCATTCAGCCCCGCCACTGAGGGCATTCTCATGCCCCCCCCCCCCAGAGGTCCCTGAAGGGCCTGTGCTTAGGTTCAGTTGAAACCGCTCCTGCAGGGCTCTGAAATTCAGAAAGGGCAACTCCTCTGCAGCCTACCCTGGTCTTGATCCCATCAAGCAAATATCAGCTAATGACAAAACGGAACAAGGAGTGTGTTCTCCCCTTGCCCTCACTCTTCCAGAATCCACGGTGGTATGAACTACAAAACAACTGGTAAGTGCCCAGGTTAAGTGCCAGCCCATAGCATTTTTTTTAAAGACCTAAAGATTTCAGAAAATGTATTTTACTATAATAATAATGGCAGTAACCCAACGCTGCTAATAGTTCTAATTAAATTGTGACTGCCTCTCCTTTCTTTTTCATGTGTGGTAAGTTTTTGAAGTTAAATGACATTTAACGTACTCAGCTTTAACATATTTGTATGTGTGTAAAAGTCAGCTAGAAACAACATTCATAGTAGACACCTGTCGCTGACATCCCAGCTGCGGTGCTGCTTTCGGAATGCCTCCACGTGCGTTTGACACTTCAGTTAGAGGACATGTTCCATACAGCAAGCATTTAAGTGGGGATTACAGCTCCCTTTGCCATTGTTCTCAGTGTTTGCTTTACTATGATCCTGTGTTTGGATTAGTTAAGTCTAGTATACGGTCTTTCACTTTAAGGACTTCTGATTTGTCCAGGGTCTTAAGGGAAGCTCCTTACGAGGTCCCTCTGAGCACCCAACACTGACATTCACTGGCTGCGTGGAGCCTCTGTCATGGTGTCAATCATTCGGGTACCACTCTCCTCTGCAAATCTGTGATCAGCAGGTAAGGAGCACGTGCCCTTCCCTTTTTTAAAACAAATGAGAAACAGAAACTCATAGACACAGACAATGGTTTGGTGGTTGCCAGAGGGTAAGGGGGGTGGGGGGTGGGGGGTGGGAGATGAGGGTAAGGGGGATCGAATATATGGTGATGGAAGGAGAACTGACTCTGGGTGATGAACACACAATGGGATTTATAGATGATGTAATACAGAATTGTACACCTGAAATCTATGTAATTTTACTAACAATTGTCACCTCAATAAATTTAATAAAAAAAAAAAAATTCAGTATTTGTCGTTGCATTTTGGAAGACAGGTGTTGCTTACTGAAAGCCTGGTCTAAATCACTCTGTGTTTAAGGTCTTATAAGAAGATATGACATATGGCTGGTTGATATCTTGTTTAGAACTATGAAATACCATATTTAGCTTTTCTTCCCTACCAGGATAGAAATGATCTGAATAGGGAACCAGCCACTTGATCTACCAAAAGTTGACTGATATTGCAAGAATTTAAAGTATTCATGCTCTCCAATCCCTCCCCACCCCCATCACAATCTCAAAGCTCATGCCTTTCAAAGTTGACTCTCAATTCTGACTCTCAAAATTTTCAGGAAATTATTCAAGCTTTAATATATGTTTAAAAAAATTGTGTGGTAGTAATAATATGCAAAGTGAGGCATGTTTAGGATATAGTATGCTTTTGCTGTTGTTGTTCTGTTTTTCCCTTATGGTGCAGAATCACTTCTACTGGTAGAAGAAGCAGGCTTCACGTGTCTTCGGTTATATGTACTTAAAAGTACTTAAAGTAGCTTAGATGCTTTCCCCACTCCAGGAGCTGGATGCCTCCTACTGTGAGGGGTGGGACCAAGCCAGTGACAATGCTGGAGGAGAGGTCTCCCAGGGTCACACAAGCCTGGTCTCTACCGCAGGGGATTGGTTTGGGCTGGGACCTCTCTCGTTTCAGTCTTTTCCATCACCTCCCTAAGGCCCCAAGTGGCCTGCCTGGCACAGGCCTCCTTCTGAAAAGGTCTTTCAGGGTTTTACTTCATGGAACGCAGGGTAAAATTTCAGACTACAACAGCATCTGGCACTATTCATGATACATTAGGAATATGGAGTTTACGCCTACTGTGTGGACGTTAGAAACAGTGTCTCCTTGCTTATATATACGTATATATAATGTAGTAACATAAGTGTATGCACATACACACACACACACACATCTATAAAGCTAGCTCTATACCAACAGCTATAGCTATTTGTATGATTTAAAGCTAACTTACCTTTGTTTGCTGCCCAAATGTCTACTTGTCATAGGAACAAGTAGAAGGTAGAACTGATAAAAATACCTCCCATGTTTCTGAATTGGCAGAGCGGGCCAGCTGTCGGGCTGGCAGGGTGTGGAAGTCTGATCTGCTGTGAGGTGGCACCTCCATCACTCTCCAGCTTGGTTGGAAACAAGGAGACGAATAGCAACACGTCTTCCAGTGTCTCTTCTGTCATAAGGACACGGGCAGCTTGGACCATTAATAACCGCGAAGATAAGGGTCTTATTTCACAACTGCGTTGTTGTCTCTCAGTGTGTGTGTATGTGTCTGAGACAGGGAGAAGGAAGGAATGAAAAACAAAACAACAACAACAACAAAAACAGTGATAAATGTGGCGAGGATCAGACTTAGATGAAATACATTTGATGTCCAAACTGATTAGTGTTCAGGAAAGTAGATTTAGTTCCATAGCTCTTGAAGTCACCAAGTGAAAACGCACGTCAGAGAAGCCCAGGCCCTGACGCCTGCAGGCAGGTGAATTGGGCAGTCCCCTGCATCCTTCCCCCACCACCCCCGACTGGCAGCCCCCGCGGGGCCCACGGTCCCAGCTGCTGGGAGGCTGAGAGTCCAGCTCACTGAATGAGAAATCAGCTCAGATGAAGCTGGAGATGGGAAAGGAAAAGAAGAGACATCACATCCTATTTCCTACATTATTTGAACTTCGCCTTCTTGTCCCCAACTCTTGTTTACCATCGGGAAGATCCACAACAGTAAGCAAGGATGCCTGTCATCAAACGTGATTCTTCACCCTGGTAAAATGAATTTTCATTATCTTTTTCCACAGCCGAGTTCTTGAGGGAAAACACAGGGCATCTGGCGGCTGACCCAGCTCACCAAACTTCCTCTACTGTCAGTTTCAGTCTGTCCTTCTTAGAACTGAAATCTTCCTCCAGCTTTACTCCTTGCTGGTCTTTCTTTACTCGAAGGGGGAGTTAACCTGTCAGCGGGCACACACAGATGCTCCAAGACAGGACAAACTGGGCCTGGAGATGGAGTGTCTACGTTCTAGCTGAAAATGACCCTTGTCCAGTAGCAGTTAGATGTAAGGAGTCTTTCCTCTCCCTGCACTTCAGAAGGAAGAGGGGTGATGGGGTGGGGGAGGGAAGGAAAGGGCACAAAGGTTTGTGCTGCTTCATTTCCCTGAGACAATGGCCTGTGCTGACATCGTCTATTCAGTGTGGAAGATGGGCCGTCAAGTAAGGCAAGACAAATGTGATGGCCTGATGGATTATTCCCTGC
Source organism: Rhinolophus sinicus (assembly GCF_057876585.1). NCBI lineage: Eukaryota > Metazoa > Chordata > Mammalia > Chiroptera > Rhinolophidae > Rhinolophus > Rhinolophus sinicus. The sequence continues at coordinate 2,593,023 of NC_142503.1, forward strand.
ACACCAAGTCAATGAGCTTATTATCACTGCAATTACATTACTAATGTCAACAGATGCTACGTGGAGACAATGAGGCTACAATTAAGTGGGCGCCCTTCCCCAGAACACCCTGTGCAAACTCCCTCACTTCAGAAAGCTCAGATGTTTGCCTGGACACATTGGGGACTGAGAATAAAGCCAGTTGTGCCCTGGCAGTGGGTGGCTGAGGACAGACAGCATTCTCTGCTTACAGGGCAAGGAGCACACCCCCCGCGATCAGCTTCTCCACATCAAAATCAGAGTTTACTGACATCCATAAATGAATCTGGCTTGAACAATAACACTCAATGTAGCTACAAACATATGCTGGTTATTTGTTCCTTGGGAAAATGTTACATTATACTGACAGTTTGTGTTTCTGAATGTAGATGGTGTTTCTCATTTTTCTTAAGAAGTCACTATACAAAGAGACGTTTCCCAACAATGGATAATGAGTTTTTCCTATTAGTATGTGTTTCTGAATAAAATAGAATACCGCGCCCAAATTGCCTCGCCATTCTCTGTCCCCAGACGACCCTGTGCGGATGGAAGGTCTGAGCCCACGTCGGCCGCGGTCCTGCCCCCTAGTGGTCACATGCACTCACACTTGCTGGTCCCCACAGGGCGGGCTTGCACATGCTTCCCCCGCTGATGGGCGCTCTCAAACGCAGGGGGCGCTGTGCACGGAGAGGGAGGTGGACATCAAGGTGAATACATTCTAGGTTTTCAGACACAGACATTTAGTCAGAATAATTTATTTCGAAATTTAAAAAAACAGTAAAATGGAAACATCACCGCGCTCTTTTCCGGAAGCAAACCAATGGAGGCAGCTGTCACACACAGGACGTGGAAACGAATGGAGCGGTTCACTGAGCGCTGGCCGTTCTGGACACTGGCTCTGCAGGTCTCTTTGGTGGTTCATTACATCATCAGACAACCTGACACTGAAGACAATATGCTCACAGGCATTGCTTTGATGAGTATCCATGAGATTCTTCTCAACCAACTCAAAACATAAGAGTTGTGATTCCAAGGTAACCTGACAACTGCTGACGGTGAATTCAGGAGGAGGAGCCAAGGGCAGGGACTAGAGGCCGCCACCTTGTTACTGTGCTCAACGCCTCTCCAGAGGCCTCAGTCACGACACAGGCGGACCTGGGATTAATCAGGAATGGCGACACTGGTCCCATCTTGAGGAATGACTTTCCTTCCGGGAAACAACACCTCAACCTCACAGATGAGAACTTCAATATACGTTTTTATTCCTTTCCAAATATGTCTGGGCCAGTGAAAGCTATCTCTAGTGACTATTTTAAGGTGTTTATTGTCTGTGATTTTGGTGATGAGTTCAGAAGGGTGGGAGATAAAAAAGGAACCATGGTAATAAGAAGCAAGGGATAAGAAAAAGGAATTTTTCTCCTATTGATACACACATAAATTCATATGGATAGTGGAAAACCATGAGTAAAGTTAGTTTAATGTGTTAGGCACCAAGTGTATGCATGTTCCAAAAGAAAGCGTCTGGCTGGAATTAATATTTCTAGACTTCCTGTTATGATCCATTTCTAAAAACAAATATACAAACAAGCCAGAAGACAGGTCCCATTTCTCCTCTTAATTAAATTTGCATCAGAGAATCTAATGAAAGTAAATATACTACAGGTTATCAGTTGTAACATCCTAAATATTCTCACCACATAGACCCACATTCTTTCAGAATTCTAATGCCATTTGTGCACAATTTTAAATTAGAATTATGTCAGTACTAATATAGAATTCAAAGGATGCCAGCTTATCAATAGTTTCTAAACCTGATTATAGAAAGTGTGTGCTCTAAAAAAAAGAAAATCAGTTTAACCATTGAACTGCATGGGCAGTAAGTGAAAATTTTAAGAGGCAAGTATATATTGTAAGAGCAAACTAGTGGTTTTGAAAAGCAGGCTAGTAGGTAGGTAGTATGATAGACAGCGTGAAGATAAAGATGCAGATGAAATACAAGCAATGCTGTAAATACGTGTAAATGTATGGCAGTGCCGGCTGACTCAGGAACAGACATTAGAGTGTCTCAGCTTTCTTTGGCTCCACAATAAAATAGCCAGACAAGAAATAGCAACTCAAGCTTGTTCTTTCTTCGTTTCTTCCTCAACAGTGGTTCCACGGGCCTCCTGTGAAAGGACAGTAACTCAACGGGTGTCTGGTGTGGCCCTGGCAATGGGCAGGGAGGGCTGTGCTGGGAAGGGACACTGGCAGTGGGGTGGGTGAGGGACGTGTCAATGTAACTTCCGTGTTCCACCAGTGAATGAGTTTAGTGAATGGACTTCCAGTTCTCCCCAGTCAAGCGGGGCCTTGAAAGATAGGTTTTCCAAGCCTGAATTTTGCCTTGAGATGGATGGAGATAATCATTCAAAGGACTTTTCAGGAAATATAAAAAAAATTCTTGCCAGGCCACATTTATTTATTTTCCTTCCATTGTTCATTATACACACAAATGGCATTGCTTTATCAAAGTACAGCTAACCTCGTTAGAAAACAATAAAGGTTTTGAATTAAAAAGTGAATGTATGGGATGACTAAATTGTAATTAACTTCTAAGATACCTGTTAGTATGCAGACGAGTGCCTAAGAAGCATTTGATTTGGGGTTTCAAACCACACATTATTCCTACTTTTAAGGTACCCCATTTCTCATCTGCATCTGTCTTTTAATAGTATGGATGGGCTGAGTCAACATTTAAGCTTCTTGTGTTTGTCTTTTTTTAATAGCTTATAAAACCACAGGTGACGGCCTGAGACGTCATAAATCAAAGCCTTTTGCTGTCACTGCAGCTGCTGATCATGGATGGGCCAGCCTCTGAGTGTCCTACTGTGCGCCCGTTCTTCACTCACCTTCAGAACGCTGGTCTGGCTGAGCTCATCACAGCCCACCACGCCACAAATGCTGCGCAGGTGCCAGGCAGCTGGCGAACTTGCCACGGGCGTCTCCACCCACCACATGCCACAAGTCTGTGTGTGTTCTTCGTACGGAGGGAGACCTGCCATCACTGGTGATTTCCATGTTTCTCCTGGCGTTTTTTAAGACAAAGGGAGATCTGGCCTCGTGTTCTCTTGCTCATTTGTTTTGCAATGTTCCGAGCAAGAGAATACAGACAGATTGGCATAGACACTAAACAGAATTCACTGTAAGGCCCACCATACACCCTCCTTAGTTTGAATTCCTACTGTGACTTCCTGTCCCCAGGTGGCCTAACTGTTCAGCCATTACCAGTAGTTCTTTCGTTTCTGTGCTCACTGATGCTTAGGACAATGGCGTGTGAGCATACAGTGTCCCCAGCCATGGCAGGAAGTGACGTCCTGTTCCCAGCAGCTGAGTGCCTCTTTCCCAGGCTGGTATTTGTCCAGTGCTGATCCAACTGCTCTAAGAAAACAGTGGGTTTCATAAGGTTTTCGACTTCAATCTCCTTTCGAATAGTTAGCTGGACCGAAAACCTGTCTAAAGGAAATAGTCCACTTGTGACGCTGTAGAATAAAAGCCCTGTCTGTCATCTATCCCTTCTCACCAGAGGCACAGTGTGATTTTGTTGTTTTATACCGAGGACAACTACATTCACTCCTACCTCAAAAAAAAAAAAAAAAAAAAAAAAAAAAAAAAAAAGCAGCATCTGAAATGGCCCATGGTGGGCATTTCTCTCAAATCCGTCATCAAGCCCATGTTCCTACACTAGGAAACATAGGAAACACAGCACTTTTTCCAAAGGGTTACAAACAACTGCCGGATCTCTAAAGGTACCATTTTCTGTCGCCGCCCTAATAGAAGCCGGTGGATCCACAGCCCACCATGCTGCATTTTCACAGGAGAGCATGGAACCACACCATTTTCTGGCAGTTTTGCCAAAGAGTTGGGGGGATTATACATATTCAGAATTGTTCCAGAGGGGCCACAGGGCCTGCTCCCTGCTGCACCCCCTCTGTTATTTGGTTTTCTGAGCCATGCTGTGTCAACCTGAGCTCCCGACATACAAGAACTGAAAACGGGAACCGCACGTTTCCAGCACATTTCATAAACAAACCGTTCTGACTTCATGTCAGGCAGGACCACGCGAAATTTGGTTTTCTCCACCAAATTTGGCTCCCAGCTGTGATGTGTCAACTCAGACAGGAACGAGTAATTGTATTCAACCCTAAAATCAAGCTCCCAGCTGACATTTTGTATTAACAGTATCAGAAAGCAGGTCTGTTTGTCTTTTAAAAATAGTCGCTCCGTGGTAGCTGTGAATTCCAGCCGCGCACAGAGGCGCGCTGCTCCCAGGTGGTGCAGGGTGACTGGTGTGAGGAAGGCGGCCCACCTGGACGCTCCGACCCCACCGCCACTGCCAGGGGGCACAGCTCGGACCCTGCACCCCGAAAAATGGTGCAGAGGAGAGCATAGCGGGCTGTAGGCACATTGCGTTAAAGGAATTGTCTTTTATTTCTCTATTGAAATAAGTTCCCAGTTAACCTGTGAAGGAAAATCAATGATTGTAGAGTCCAGGTTCAAAATGCTACCTCTGAAACTGATGGCCCCCAAATAATTCTCCTGTGTTTATTCCTCCGTGCTGTTTTCAGGGTTGGGCACGAGGCTACCCTACACAGTGGCATCAGCCTCAGGAAGGCAGAAGCTCGACTTGTCCGCAGGCATTGTGACAAGGGGAGCTGGACACTAGGGTACGAGCTGTCTGTCTCTAACCTTTAGAGTGCTGGTTGCCAGGGCATAGGGACTTCCAGACAAGCGAAAGAACATAATCCAGTCCTTGGCTCAGTGTGACAGCGCAGAAATGGACCAGGCAGGGACCAGGGACTCACCTGCCTAGGGGCTGCTCAGCGACGACCCCTCCAGGCCAGCCTGAGTGGAGCCTGTTAAGCAGAGGTATGAGAACACATCTGGGTAAAGAACAGACCAGAACACCTCTTTAAAACCGTCGTTGCTTAGGTAATGGCATTGGTGTCATGAAACCTGCCAGCTTACACAGCACCTACTTACAGGCCTTTCATTATTTGGCTGTTCCTTCAGGAGAGTGGGGTCGACTGTGCTTCTATTTTGGTAAAACTAAACCACATAACATTGTACTGTAGTGTTTTAAATGCAAATATGTTCAAACTTCACTATGTGTTACTCAAGAGCCGAATTCCCGCCCCACTCCCCCACCCCCATCATTTTGAACTATCTCTGTAAGCATTTGATTTCAAAATAAAAAATTAAGTCACATCACGTTCTGGTTGAATGGTCTCTTTTAAAGAAATATAGTTGATCACTTACAAATTTAAAAATGCCAACTTAAAAACAACAACATTTGAAAAATATGATTATGCAAATTACACTGTTAACAAAATTTACACATAAATGAGAACATTTTTCCCACCAGAGTTCTTATTATAAGGAAATCCTGGGAAGTAAATTACCTGCAGAAGAGTAGAGTATAAAAATGTATTAAAAGCTGTAAAAACTAAATGGAAATGTCAAACATAGTTATTTATATTAGAACCCAACAAAACCAAACAAAACAGGTGACGGACTCTTCATAAGCCATCTGCTGAAACCAGAAGACTTGTTTTGCTCTCCTTTAGTCAACTTCACTGTGGGTTTTTCATGGGCAGGTTTATAATTCTGAAAGTCCACTATGTGATTTCTTCAATAGCACATTTTGGAGGTCTAATTCCCAGGTCAGTGTTTTTAACCCCTTCAGCAGAGTATTCAGACTATTTTCACCTAAAATATAGACCTAATCCCCAAGACCACACAAATCACACAAAATGCTATGACAAATGTGACTCCACAGCGGAATGTCAGCTCCTTATTTGAAAGGACTTACTTGTTGGAGTGGTGTTCCTCTGCCCACCCCCTCCCTGTCCTTTTCCTTGTCTACTTTTGGGCCTGACCACGCCCCCGGGGCCACTACATCTGCCCCCAGACAATGAAGCCTCAGGGCATAAAACATGTAGCTGTGACAGAGGGCCCCATCCACTGGAGCTTTTCAAGTTGATGGGAAGTAGTGACACTTGAGCAGGACATGGCTGGCTTGCTGGACCCTGACAACCCGCTGTGAGCGCTCCGTGGTGCGTCCGGCAGCCTGGAGCCTTTGTGTGACCTCCACTGTCCCCCTAGGCCTGCCCGGGGTGGCCACAGCTCGGCAGCTGCATCAGCAAAGCCAACTGAGAAGAAAGGGCTCCCCAGTCTGGCCTCTGATTTCTCACATTTAATTACCTGATTCCCTTTTCCTGCGGTCATGGAGAAAATGGAATTACATCACGCACCACAGCTCTGGAAAAGCATGCAAGGTTTCTAACAGAGCCACTGGTGACAGGCAGAGTAGGCGTGCCCCTTGTTTCACATCAGATATTAGCCTTTCCCAATGAGCCCAGGCCTGTCCACGCAAGGGTCTTCAACAGACAACACAGGGGAGCAGGTCTCAGTGGTGTCACCCCTAGCACCTCACAGAAGGGAAAACTTCATTTAGCTTTCCTGGTCTGGTTAAGCCATCTCCTGGTCTTGGGGGATGGGAAGCGCTTTTAGAGGCCCTGCCTTTCAGCTCCAGTACAGATTTTGTTTAAATCTGAGATCCCCCCACCCCCCAGAACCACCATATGTTACCTTAATCTCTTTTCACCTTAAACCTTACTCAGCTGCACACTAGCTTTTAAGCCAATTCATGATATCTTATAGACCTCAAGGAGGAAAATGTCTTTCCGAATGCTAATGGCACCCAAAGGACACAGTAATTTCGCCACGTTTAGACAAAAGAGATGGCACTACGACCACATCTGCAGATAAATTCCATCTGGTGCCATATGACATAGTTGGGTTGATAGATGGAGACTCACCTCTCAGTTTCAATTATGTGGCAAACCCTAGGGGTCCTCCTCATAGGCCTGGCAGGTTAAGACGATTTCAACAGCAACCATAATCACCTGTTAGGACTCTTTTAAAATCGTTCTTGCTTTAAAGATGCAGACTGTGTTCAATTTCTAAAAACGAGCACCTTAAAAGAAAATAAAATCTCCTATCACCTACTCATCTGTTAAAATGATATTTTTTTCCCACAGAAACAGGCAATCATTACTACAATGGATTGACACACACACGCACGCGCGCCCTAAAAATCAGGGTTTGTGTCTATTTTGTCACCAGGCATTGAGTAGTAGTGGGAGTAATCCCCTGAGGGAATTTGACCCATATGAGCACAGATGTGTTGAACTCCTTTCCAAAGTCCTCCATGGGACACTGAAGACAGTGGAGATGTAGCTCCTGATTTCAAGATCATTGAAATCTAGGAGAAAAGATACAATAGGCACAAGGCAATGCTCCACAGAAGGCAGACTAAGAGCCACGAGAGGGTCACACAGTGCCATATTGGGGTCCTAAGGGCTGAGGGGTCACACAGGCCTGGGGACAGGAGAAGCTCCAGGAAAGGCATCCGATCACATTTCCGCCTTGAAGAAGCGGAGACTTCCTCAGTGAGCCGCCAGGAGGGCCCACTTGTGAAGGAAGAGTGGAAGACGGTGAGTGGTCTAGCGTGTCCTGATGGAGAGCTGAGTGGGCAGCATGTGGGAGCTACTGCATGATGGTTAAGGGCCAGCTGCTTAGCCCTCTGGTTGCCAAGAAGCGTGCACTTAATAACATAGGACATGAAAAGGAATCAAGAAGTTTATGGAGCAGAAAAGAGTTATTCCTGTGGCTCAGTGTCAGGGAGGTCATGTGGAAGCAGTGTTTCGAATGGATGGGCTGGAATGAGTTGAATTAGAGGATCCTTGCAATAGTCCAAAGAAGACAACCCAGGAAATGAATGTGGCAGTGGGTAAAGGTGCAGATCAGACACAAAGGGCGGGAGTGTCTCTAGGGCTTGGACCTTGACCGAACGTGGATCAGGGGGCCTCTGAGCTTTGCAGGACAAGGAATGGAATCAGGAGGAGCTGGTATGGGAAAGTTAACCGTCAAGTTGTTTTTGGGTATCTTGAGACTATGGAAGGAACAGGTTTGTTATTGGGTATAGATTTCCAAGCATGTGGTTAAAATATTGAGATTGGGATTTGAGAGAGACTTTGAGTCACACTATAGAGGTTTTGAGGTTTATAAGTTTACAAGAAGATCACATTGAGATAGAAGGGATAGGTGTGGACAGCTAAGGACAGAGACGTTTGCATCATTTTCATTTAGTCATAAGGAACTGGTCAAAGAAGTGGAAATCAGGGTGAGCAAAAGAAAAACCTGTAAGCAGGGCAAAACCTGGCATCCTGTGGCCAGAGGACCGAGAGAAGCTGTGGGATTTTGTAATTAAAAGATCCCCACTGACCTTGTGAGGAAAACTCTAGGACTCTTCTTGCCTTTAGTCAAAACTAAGGAACAAATGGAAGAGGTGTCAATGAAGGTGACATGGATTGACAATTCTTCTAAGATGCTAGACAGTGACAGAATTGAAAAAGTTTGTGCAAACGCCTTCAGGAATATCAGAGTGAAGAAAAGGATTTGTTCACTCATTTAGTCACTTAATAATTACCCATACAATGTTTTATATCTTCCAAGGAGTCTGCCTAGCATGGGGAATACAGCTGGAAACAAGATCAACTCTTATATATGACAATTGTCAGCTGCTGAAGGAAGAACCCATTTGGATGGTGGTTGGGATAGAGGCCAAGCATTGAAGCTGGGGATCCAGTCAAGAGTCCATACAGACTCTGGCAGGGTGATGGTGTGACCCAGAAGTGTACAGTGACTCCATTTTGGAAATAACGCCCTTAAGATCTTCAAACCAACTTAACCGTGTTCTCCAGTAGCCCTAACAGCATGACCTTGACCGGCTTGCTGTGCCTGGAGCCTGACTGGAGTGTGTTGAAGAATTAGAGAGGGAACAACTACGAATGAGATGGTTTGGGAGGGATGCTGAGGAATTAGCAATGGCTGGTCAAAGACAACACACGCACACACACGCACACACACGCACACACACACGCACATGCACACATGCACATGCATCCTTAGTGACAATACTGAAGCCCGCGTACAGGCAAATTGGAATTGGCCGTAAAAAGAGCGGGTTTCATGGTGCCAGTGAAGGGACAGTATCCAAACACAACCAGAGTGCTTAGTCTTTGATCTGAGAGATTCATTGTATTCTGAGTAAAGATTTTTTTTAAACATGTAATATTAGAAAAAGAATTAGAATAGTGTTAGAGTTATAGAAACATTGCAAGAATACTATAGAGAGTTTCTGTATGTCCCATGCCCAGTTTTCCCTATTGCTATTCTTACTGTGGTGCATTTGTTCCGATGAATGAATCAGCATGGATACATTATTATTCTCCGAAGACCACATTTTATTTGGACTTCTTTAGTTTTCCCTGCTGTTCCTATTTCTATCCTAGGATACTAGCTAGTATACCACTGGTGTCATATCTCCTTAGGCATCTCTTGGCTGTGACGGATTCTCAGACTTGACTTGGTTTTAATGACCATGGCATTTTTGAGGACTTCTGGCCAAGTATTTTGTAAAGTGTCTATTAACTGGGATCTGTGTCATTTTGCTCATTATCATCCATGACTGTAGCTATGGGTTCTTGGGAGGGAGACCACAGAGGTAAAGTGCCAGTTTCATCACATCATATCAAGGGGACGTCCTACCAGCATGATTTGTCACTGTTGGTGTTGACCTTGACCATCTGGCTGAGGTCATGTCTGTCAATTTCTCCCCTGTGAAGTACTCCTCTCCCCACTGCTATTCTATAAGGCACTTTTTGGAAGGAAGTCACTAAGCAGAGTCCATAATTAAGACGGGGGCAGGTATGCCCCAACGTCTTGAGGGCAGAGCAACTACCCAAAATATTGGGAATTCCTATACACAGGTTTTTCTGTTCTTCTTGGGTGGAAATTTAAGAAAAAAAAAAGAAAGAAATCTGAGAGATGTCATACACTGCCTTTAGCTAAATCAAGCTCCTCAGCAGGACCAAGGAAGACGATGGAAACAGGGACTCGTTTGGAGGCTGTAGAGGATGTGAAACCAGCAAAACTTTATCAACCAGAGATGGGCTAAGTTTTCTAAGTTTTGCCAAGTAAGATCATGGTTTTACTTACGTCTCATGGAATCAAAATTATTTCAGGCAAGAAAACCAGTTGTGATATTTGTATGCATTTGTGACAAAAGAAATGACTCCCCATTATTTTCCCTGGAAGATGAGATAGGTAACTTTACATCTTCCATAGCTGTTTTTCACGAGCTAGAGTAGTTCTAGTATAAAATTGGGTGAAAAGGGTAATTTGTCACAAATATGAGTTGTTCTCTGTGTTTGCAGTATCAAAGAGAATACAGTTAATATCTCAGGTTCTGTGCTTTACAGATAATATATTTATGTGTACACCCAGAGTATGTCCACGTGGGCTCTAAATTGACGTAAGCTCTATTTGTATTATTGGTGATAATGTGTCTTTGGAAAACAGAAGGTCGTTTCATTTTGTTTTGTTTTGTTTTTAAGATTGGTTTGATCTAACAATTTTTACTTGGGACTTTATAATTTTGCCTGTCTTTTCAAAGCTGTTGAGTACAAGAATTTCTGCAGTCACATGAATATTCTTAGCTTGCCTTTCCCAGTGGGGTCACATGAGGAATGGCTGAGTTCATGGTGGAATGCTTCTCCTGACCAATAAGTGGATGCATGTTTGTTCCTTGAGTCATTGAAATGTCTGCCTAACTGGCCCTGCCATCAGACAGAGAGCTAGGTCTCCTTGTCAAGTGTAGAGGGAGGTCTTCTGTTAACAAGTCTTCCCGTCAGTACCTTGCTATGCCGTGTAGACAACTACCGGCCTCTCCAGGGTTGAGGGTCACGGTCAAATTCATTGCTGGGGTGTTTGGAGCTCAGAGTCCTGGTGGCTCTACTCCCTTGAGAGTGGACTCCAAGGGATCAACTTCTCATCGCAGTTGGAGGGGCGAGTGGTGAGGCTGGCCTGGTCCTAGGGGGGCTCTCTCCACTGCACACTGGGACCCCTGGAATAGCTGTGACTTGGAGGCAACGAATGCTCCTGTTCAGGAATGATCTGACATGCAGGTGTGGGAACAGCAGTGCAGGATCTGGTCACAGTGCAATTCTTACATCACTGGGAGATGCTCTGATTGTTTCCAGTGTCTGAGAAGGGCCCTTCCTCTCTGGTGGAGCAAATCCCCATTAACATTCAGTGGGGGTGATAAAGGAGTTTAGATCAATGCAGTGCTCTCTTCCTTGTCCCAGGACCATGATCAAGCCCCTCGTCTCCATGGTGACCAGGATGGAGTGAGCTAGGGATAGCCACCACTTTGCTTGGAGGCACCTAGTGAGTGCAGGTCTGTGCTGGAGAGGAGCAGGGGGTGCTGGCACCAAGGGACTCCCAGGGGTGTGTTCCCCCAGCAAAGCTTTGTCCCCCAGACATTCTTGGAGGGCTTCGCATCATTCCTCTTTTTCCTACCCACTCGTGGCTTTTAAACTTTCGTTTTCTATCTCTCTGGAGATGGTCTTTCGCAGAGGAGCTCCTCTGTCCCTGCCCCTCCCCCTGCCCCCAAACTTCATAGGCCACGCACAGGCCAGCATGGCAGACTTCACCCCTGGGCTCCCTTCATCCCAATTTCATGAGAATGTCCCCTCTGCAGAAGCTCAAGAGGGAGAAATGGGGAACCAGAGTTACATCCTGCTCAGTTTTTATATTTAGAAACTTGAAAAGTTCTCAGCAAATGAATGATCAGTCTGTCACTTTGAAGTCCTTACCAAGACGATCTCCTTTTTATAACACGTGTGGAGAGAGGTATATTTGTGGGGAGGGTAAGGAAAGCAATTATAAAATCTTTAAAATAACAGTGAACTATCAAAGGCATAAGAATGAATGCAGCGGAAAGGAAACCTGGAAAGCCCATGGCTAGGGAGATAGTCTGTGGACACGTGTGCCCCCGGGTCCGCCTGAGGTTTCAAAGAGAGGATTTAAAATAAAAGTCACTTCACGTTTCCTGCTGAATGAGTTTGTTTTGGTTTTTCTTTCCCAGTGTTTTATCTCTGGAATCTTACAGTCCAAGGGGCACTCTTCTCTCTAGAATCCTCACTTAATCACTTGAAGGTAAGTGGAAGTAGAGACCAACCCAGCAAGCATTCGCCCAATGTCCTCTGCAAGTCAGCTAATTAGGCGATTAAGTCATTAAAGGGATATGCACATCTGAAAGGCTGCAGCCCGGCCACTCCGGAGCGATAAAGACCCAGTGCAAACTTTCTTCTCACCAGTCTCCCTTTATACTGAAAGGTGATTAATCCATTTAACTCAGCCAACACCCACCCATCCCCATTTTTTTTAGTAGAAAAGGAGAAACTAAAGCCAGAAGGCTTTTCAGGAGCAGGCTTTGAACAAGGTAGAATAACAAATGCCTCTTTCTTGGGGGTACCTTGTGAAGAACAGGATTTCAATAGCCAAAGGCCAAAAGGACTCCAGTAAGTGGTCCAGGGTTGGGACACAATGCTGACTGGCATTTAGGGATTAGCCTATCAGATCGTTAGCCTGATTAGTAAACCAATGCCTTTTGATGTGGACCCTCTTCACACACCTTTTGTCTTTGCTAAATGAAGGGATTGCCTTTTGTGTTGTGTTCTCTCCCAGGTGACTCCCGGGGGTTCCACAGTGTAGCACAAAGCCCGTGCACAAAGAGATACTTCCCTGCTTTATCTCCAGGACACAGCAAATCCAATTTTCTGAGGCTTCACCTTTGGAAGGGAGCCTCTGTTGGAAGAAGGAAGAGAAGGAAAGAAATGCTGTTGTGTTTTGTTTTGATTTTTAATAAGTGCGTTATATTCTGAGAAGGAAAACACTGAACGTGTCAATAAATCAGGCTGAGTTTGAAAGGTCATCAGTCTTAACAAGATGGCAATGACTAGCATTTAAATATTTATGAATGCACTGATATCCTTGAAAGTAAGGTGACATGTCACACAGTATGCAAGCAACTGCTGAAAGGGTGCCTCTCACAGCTCAGGCAGCGACCTTTAGGGCTTGGTCCCACCTTCTAGCCCTTCTGCATCCCCCCACCCACCTTTAACGAACCCCCCCTGGATGAAGGTGCGTTTGCTAAGTAAGTGCTATGACGAAACAGCGTGGAGGCTTCTCTTCAGCCTGACCTCAATCCAGGCTGACGCGCAGTCCATCCAATGCTGTCTGCCCACTGCCTGCCACTGATGGTGGCCAAGGGTCACAGGCTGCTCCCACGTCACACAGGAACAGAGGCTGCAGCAGGGGCTGCCCATCCACTGGGCGCCAGCCCAGAGCTGCCCTGCAGACAAATTCAGAAGCAAAAGCTGTGTCTCATGTTCAGAAGTTGCGTCTATGTCCACGACTGTTAAGTTAAACGTTTTCCCCGTACTTACAGACCATGACCAGCCTCTCTCCTGGACTGCACGGCGTCACACAGCTCACACATTCAATAGTGAAATGTGAAGCTAGAGTGAAACATTGGCCCTGGATGGTTTTCCTCCATCAGTGTTTTATCTCGCATGCGTACTAAGTACATACTCCTTGGGCAAAGTGTTCAGATGCACGTGCTCTTTTCAGACCCACAAGGTTAGGTGTCCCGCGTGCAGCACCCACCTCAGAACCCCACAAACACCAAGGCTGCTTCTATGGGCCAGGCTGACCTTTCTTGAGGAACCAGCACTACCAGAGGCTGCCGAGCGGCTGCAATAACTAGCATCACCGCATCGCTACTCCATTTAATTTGCTGGATCAATGCTGCCTTTTGGAACAGGCAACACTGAGAAATTCACCGCAGCAGAAATCATCTCCACATGCAACAGAAAGGGAAATGATTCAGGAAAAGAACCTGCACTGCCTCTGACGAGAGCTCCCCCAGAAAGGAGAATGGATCCCACTTCAGATGAGATGCTCCGCTGTCCTCATCCACCCACCCCTCCCCGAGAGGTCTGCCCCAATATGGTCCAGGACCCTCGTTAGAAGGGCTGTCAGAATGGACGTTGGCTGCTTTCTCACACTTCTCCTACATTTTCCTGTGTTTGTTTTCCCCACTCTGTTCCTCCCTCCCTTCCTGCCTTTCTGTATGAATTTTATTTTATAAATGTGTTATTTTCCCCACTTGACTTTCACGCATTCAACCATAAAAGACTGTCTTCGTTTTACTTAATTTGATGAATCAAAGCTCAGCCAGGTTGAAGTGTGCACTTGGCCACGTGGGCACTCACACGACTGGTGGTCACTGCCACACACACATGGCGACATCATCACTAGTCATTCGCACTTTCTCTATGCGTTCTCTCTCTTTCCCTCTCACTTGGATCCCCTTTCATCCTGTGTGTCTCTGCTGGATCAGGGGGCTGTGGTCCTTGCTGTCATTTGGTAGCCTGAGATTGTAAAGACTAGATGTATTTAATTTCCTCTAATAATTAATGAAGTCCATGACATTTCCCCCAACAAGCATTAGAGAGAAACTCATGATCTAGTCAGGAAGTAGGGGCTAGAGACCAAAAGCACCAATTCCACTCCAGGATCCCAAGGTCTAGTGAAGGTCACAGGAAGGAGCCACTGGAGGGGGATGGGGGCAGGAGGAGGCTAATCCAGGGTTCCCTCTAACACAGGCCAAGTAGGAGGTAAGGGACCCCCTTGTGGGAAGGGTGTGCATGGGGGAGACCTGTCTAGTTTGTAAAATTTAGTAGGTGTATCATTGCTAGTAAAGTTTGGCTTGAAGGCTCAAATTACTTCAACTGTGGGATTACTACGATAGTTATTGAAAACCAAGAAACTTAAGATAAATGATAAGCTTTCACTTGACCACCCCTCTCTTCAGAAATGAGCTTTGTAAAATGGAGGACAAGTATCACTTAAATAATATTACACGTTTGAAGTATCGGGCAGAGCAACTTTCAAAGAAACACGGAGGGGTAACTTCGGATACCTGTACCCTGAATGATATTAACATGTGTTCCCCACTAGAAGACTTAATATGGTATTCTTTGTTTTTAATTTATTGGGGTGACAATTGTTAGTAAAATTACATAGATTTCAGGTGTACAATTCTGTATTACATCATCTATAAATCCCATTGTGTGTTCACCACCCAGAGACGGTTCTCCTTCCATCCCCATATATTTGATCCCCCTTACCCTCATCACCCACCACCCACCCCCCTTACCCTCTGGTAACCACTAAACTATTGTCTGTGTCTATGAGTTTCTGTTTCTCATTTGTTTGTCTTGTTCTTTTGTTGTTTTTGGTTTATATACCACATATCAGTGAAATCACATGGTTCTCTGCTTTTTCTGTCTGACTTATTTCGCTCAGCATTACACTCTCAAGATCCATCCATGTTGTTACAAATGTTCCTATATCATCTTTTCTTACTGCTGAATAGTATTCCATGGTGTATATATACCACAACTTCTTTATCCATTCATCTATCGAAGGACATTTTGGTTGTTTCCATGTCTTGGCCACCGTAAACAAAGCTGCAATGAACATTGGAGCACACGTGTCTTTATGGATAAATGTTTTCAGATATTTTGCTAGATACCCAGGAGAGGGATTGCTGGGTCATATGGTAATTCTATTCGTAATTTTTTGAGATACCTCCACACTGCCTTCCATAACAGCTGCACCAGTCTGCATTCCCACTAACAGTGTGTGAGGGTTCCTTTTTCTCCACAGCCTCTCCAACACTTGTTACTATTTGTCTTGTTGATGATAGCCATTCTGACTGGGGTGAGGTGATATCTCATTGTGGTTGTGATTTGCATTTCTCTGATGATTAGTGATGTTGAGCATTTTTTCATATGTCTATTTGCCATTTGTATGTCCTCTTTGGAGAAATGTCTCTTCAGGTTCTCGGCCCATTTTTCAATTGGGTTGTTTGTTTTTTTGTTGTTGAGTTTCATGAGTTCCTTGTATATTTTGGATATTAGCCCCTTATCGGAGGCACTGTTTGCAAAAATCTCCTCCCATTCAGTTGGTTGCCTCTTTATTTTGTCGATTGTTTCTTTTGCTGTGCAGAAGCTTTTAAGTTTCATATAGTCCCATTCGTTTATTTTAGCTTTTACTTCCATTGCCTTTGGAGTCAAATTCATAAAATGCTCTTTGAATCCAAGGTCCATAAGTTTAGTACCTATGTTTTCTTCTATGCAGTTTATTACATCAGACTTATGATTAAGTCTTTGATCATTTTGAATTAATTTTGGTACATGGTGACAGATAGCAGTCCAGTTTCATTCTTTTGCACATGGCTATCCAATTCTCCCAGCACCATTTATTGAAGAGGCTGTCTTTTCTCCATTGTATGTCTTTTGCTTCTTTGTCAAAAATTATCTGTCCATATTCATGTGGCTTTATTTCTGGGTTCTCAATTCTATTCCATTGGTCTATGTGTCTGTTTTTCTGCCAATACCATGCTGTTTTGATTATTGTAGCCCTGTAGTACAAGCTAAAGTCATTGTTCTTTTTTCTTAAGATTGCCTTGGCTATTTGGGGTCTTTTGTGGTTCCAAACAAATCTGATGATTTTTTGTTCTATTTCTTTAAAAAATGCCGTTGGGATTTTGAAAGGGATTGCATTAAATCTGTATATTATTTGGGTAATATGGCCATTTTAACTATGTTGATTCTTCCAATCCATGAGCACGGAATGTCTTTCCATTTTTTTGTGTCTTCTTCAATTTCTTTCAAAAATGTCTTGTTTTCAGCAAAATATGGTATTTTTTCAAGATTCACTTCTGCTCCTTCCACTTTCATATTAAATCCACAAGAAAAAAAAGCAACACGAAGACTAAATGGTAAGGAGTGACATTATGCTATTTTTTTTTTCAACCAGAAAAGAATGAATCCCCCTATTGCCTGCCCACAAGTAAACTAGCTCTTATATTTCTTCCTTTCTCCAGATCACTAAATTGAAATCTACCTAAAGTAATTTATTCATTATGCTGCCTTTGCCATTCAAATATACTTTTGTCTCAATCACCAGTAGTTGAGAGTTTCCTAGTATGATCCAACATATGATTTTAATATACCTAAAGGTACATCACACTCACACACATCACAGAAATGTTGACTGCATTACCCATTGATTGATCTTAACCACCCAGGATTGTATGTAAAATACATCCAGATAAGGCCATTGCGCGTAAATAAACCTGTTGGAAAAGAAGTGATGTTCCAGACATTTCTCCCTAATGCTCTCAGTGAGACGACTGCCATCCCAGCGAAACACAGGACAGATGGGCTGCAGGATCCTGACGTCCAGGGTGTGTCCATTGAGAGGACCTGTGATTTCCTAACGGGGCTAGTGGAGCATCACGTCTATCTGTATATTAACACAGATTATTGTCCACCATCAGAGCCCACTTGACATACAAGTGTGACTTGCTGTCAGAGCCTAATGGTCCTCCAGGCTCACTTTTGGCCAGTCACTCATGTTTGTCACATGTCACGATCAAGCTGTGTTTCCTAACTACATTTGCCATCCTGACCACCCGACCGTAGGATTTGGAGACATATTGAAAAATACCAGATTTGGGTCTGTGGTGTACACTTGCCTAGTTCCCGCTTAATTGAGTTACTGACCTAGGGAGGGAGTCTGTCTTGAAAGTCAGCTGAGAGCTTAGACAGAGAAATGTTTGGTTTCTGACTGGCAGGCTTCCACAGCACAGTGATCAGATGCAGGGCTTTATAGCTGTGGACGTTCTTCGGTTTCACCAAAGAAACTGACAATTTCTTCTCCCTTCACATCCTTGACCTACTGTGAGACTGTCAGTTTCTGTGCACGTAGGAGCTACCTGGTAGAATGCTTAATTTAAGCATACTGACTTTTTTGAAGTAGCTTGATGACAACGGATTCAAAATTAAGTTAGCCTCTATCTTCGTGTCCTACCTGGTACAAATACTTCCCTGGAGGTAACAATGAGGGATACTTACATTCAAACTTGTCTAGCCTGTGACCAGTGACCAAAGCCACTGTTATTTCTTTGTCTACAGCCCAAGGCCTGGAAAGTTCTTATTTCATTTTTTTTTTTTTTTTTTTTTTTTTTTTTTTTTTTTTTTGTGGCCATTTTCTTTGGACATGGATTCTAAAACACACCTTACATTTTATAATGTCATATTGTGAGGCAGACATGAAATAATTGCAAAGTTAAGTTTGTTCAGTGTGATCACTGGTTTATTAAACTGTAGTTTGTTGGTTTCTTTTGATAACTATCCATAGCCCATAGTCCCTAGAGGAAAGTGGGTCCTGCATACCCTCCCCCACCTTCAGGGTGTGTGACAATGACAGCCAGCTTTCCACACACTCTGCCAACAGTGTGAACAGCTATTTGCAGCCTTGCTTTTTCACCTCGGTTAACAGCCCCCCCCCCCACACCCCTCCTCCCACAGCCCTACACCCCACTTTGACTGTATTGGTGACAACAATGCCTTCTTCCTTTCATCTGTAGTCAGGGGACTTTCGAAGGCCAATCTTGCTTTCAGTGGAATATTGCCCTTTGCAGACATTATTTGGGAGCTGGTACTGGTAGAAACTCTGGGCGTGTAGATACAGAGAGAGCTTTGTGACTTTCGAGCACATGAATATTTTCACCAAATGAAGTTTACATCCAGAAAACATTGAAGGCTTGTGCGTGTGTGCTGTCGTCATCAGTGGACAATAAATTCCAGGACCATCAGCTCCTCCACCACCAGGTGAGACCCTGCAGGCCCAAGTGGCCTTTCCCAGGTGAGCACAGACATCTACACCTTCCCAAACAGTGGTGTGAAGAGGTGCTGAGGCACTTAAGAGCACTACATTGTCCAGGTGTTTTGTTCTACTTGGTAACACAAAGAAATAAAGACAGGACATTTTGGTTTTTAAATTTATTTTGTGTGTTTTATTTTCTCTTGGACATTTAAAAGTCATATGTATATTTGCAATTGTGATAGATTATATATATATATAGCTATACAGTGATACCTCAATTATTGAACATAATCCATTCCGGAAGGCTGTTCAAGTTCTGAAACATTCGAAAAACGAGGCACGGTTTCCCCATAGAAAGTAATGCAAAATGGACTAATCCGTTCCAGACCTTTAAAATCAACCCCTAAAACGAAAATTTAGCATGAATTATACTACCTAATGATACCATAGATCCATAAAATTTATGGCGTTTGTAAACCATCAATGGAGACGTTCGAAAACTGAGGTACCACTGTACATATATTTATAGATAGACAGATGATAGATAGATTACATACTATAGATAGATAGATACATATGAGTAGATAGATGATAGGTGGAAAGATAGATGACAGAAAGATGATAGATAGATAGATGATAGAAAGATAGATAGATAGCTACTGTGTTTCCCGGAAAATAAGACCTAGGTCAACAATCAGCTCTAATGTGTCTTTTGGAGCAAAAATTAATATAAGACCTGGTATTATATTATATTATATATTATATTATACCCAGTCTTATAGTAAAATAAGACTGGGTCTTATATTAATTTTTGCTCCAAAAGACACATTAGAGCTGATTGGTCAGGTCTTATTTTCAGGGAAACAGGGTAGATAGATAGATGGTTAGATAGATAGATAGATAGATAGATAGATAGATAGATAGATAGATAGATAGAAAATAGATGATAGATGATAGATAGATAGATAGATAGATAGATGATAGATAGATAGATAGATAGATAGATAGATAGATAGATAGATAGATAGATAGACAGATAGATAGACAGACAGATAGATAGAACATCTATAATAATTGCTCCACAATATGTGTGTTTGAAGGTACTATTAGCTCTGTTTTGGAAATGACAGTTTTGTTTCAAGATGAAAAGAAGGCATCTGTAGATGCATTGGACTCTATTACATGATGACTCTGGAATGAGAAGCTAATGTTGAAAGTGGTCTAGGATCCAGAAATGAAAACGTCACTGGCAGCCCAAGCATGCCTTTCAGATGAGCTGACATTGCTGGTCAGTGTCACCAGGAGGGGGTCCTGGGTGCCAGGGAACCACACTGACTTATTGTAACTGAACCTGGGTTGGAGAGAAAGGCCTTCACAAGTGTTTGCAAAGATTAATCTCTCTCTCTCTTTCTCTATTTTTTCATATTCATAAATTCATTTTTTTGTATTCTACTAAATATGAAAAATAAAGATGAAATATTGTTTCATTTTCATTTTGGCATAGCTCTACAATTCCTCAT
The DNA here is from genome assembly GCF_057876585.1 of Rhinolophus sinicus. NCBI lineage: Eukaryota > Metazoa > Chordata > Mammalia > Chiroptera > Rhinolophidae > Rhinolophus > Rhinolophus sinicus. Next base: position 2,613,248 of record NC_142503.1, read on the forward strand.
TTAATATTATCACTTTTAAGCAGTCACACTGCTCAGAATTGTTATAGGTAGAGCAGGTGCTAGCAAACTCTGGCCCTTGGTCCAAGTCCTGTCTGTAGCCTGCCTTGTAAATAGCTTTACTGGGACACAATCAGGCCCATCTACTCTGTATTGTCTGAGGCTGCTTTTGTGTTACATGGATGGCAGAGTTGAGTAGTGACAGAGACCACAAGCCTGACAAAACTTAAAGTGATGACATCCTACCTAGCCTTTCACAGAAAAGCTTGCTGACTCTGGTTTTACGTTAAATCAAATCTAAGCTACTTATTTCCCAAGTTGCACAATGTAGGTCCAGAGTTATTAGCTAGTTTCCTTCCCACCTTCTGGTAACACGGGTGTTTTTCTCACTGGGGAGCTTTATATGAATAAAATAGGTAGTGGATTCATTGGTGTCTGACATCTCTTAATTTCATGCTGTGAGATCTGTTTGTGATGACACATGTAGCTGCACTTGACTCAGCTTTATTGGTGTATGGAGTTGCAATAATGGATACATCGGCCTTCTTGTTCATCTTCCTGTTTATGAACTTGGGGTCATTTACAGTTTGGGACATTACAAATGGCACTGCCATAGACATCTCTGTACACACTTGGATTAGTCAGCTATAGCTGCATAACAGAGGACCCCCAAACTTTGCAACTCAAAACAACAAATATTGTGTTTCTCACAGTTTTTATGGGTCAGAAATCTGGGGCAGACTTAGCTGGATGACTGGCTCCAGGTCTGTCAGGAGGTTGCTGTAAAGTATTTGAGTGGTTGGCTGGGCTGTTGTTTCACCTGAAGGTCCGATTGTGGAAGGATCCTCCCCTTCCCCTGCCCTTTCAATCTCAGGCTCATGGCTGTTCACCGGCCTCAGGTCATCTCAGCCTCTTGGTCAGAGACTTGAGCTCACGACCAAGTGGGCCTCGCTCTAGGCTGCCCGAATGCCCTTATGACATCCTCCAGAGTGAGTTCTGGGAGAGGGAGAACCATACACAGAGGGACAAAAGCAGTCAAGGTGGAAGCTACAGTCCTCACCCTCCGAAGTGACACCTCACCACTTCCAGTGCACCCCACTTAGTAGAAGTGAGTTAGTGAGTGCAGGCCACCCTCAAGGGGGTAGACATGAACGTCCATGTCTTGAAAAAATGCATTTCAGAGAATCTCCGAACATATTTTAAGACCACCACACATACATCACTTAGAGTGAAATCATTGGTTCCCAGCATTTTCATAGGTTCATTTTTATTTGGCAGGGACTATACAGTCACTTCCCAAGGTGGCTGCTGTCACCCACACCTTCACCAGCTCTAGGAGAGCTCAGGTAGCTCCACATCATCTGTATTTGCTAGTGGCAATCCTTTAAGTCCAGCCATTTTGCAAGCCAGTGGGTTTTTAAAAAGCTCAAAATGGGAAATGACAAATATTAAATACCAAGCCAGAAGCTAGATACTACACATACATAATTAAGCTAGGAGGTATCATTTTCTTTAGTTTGTGGATGAGCTCAGTGTGGTTAGATGACTTGCCTAAGACCACAGAGCAAGCAAGCAGAGCCTGGAGTTGGAACCACATCTTCCTAATGTTCGTGCTAAGACCTTTGTCCAACGGGTCTTTGGAACCTATGTTGAGTCAGTGGAAGCCAGTCCCTAGTCTCAGCTCCATGACATGGGTTGGGTCACTCCACCTGGGCCCATCCCCAGCAACCACAGCGGGTGCCCGTTTCCTCACCTTTTCCAGTTGTAAGTAAAAGTCATGTTGGTAAGACTTGTTGGAGCGAGCAGCCAGCTGTGGACTGTGCCATTGGGCCCAGGGCTGTACTCATCACCCCGGAGCTGCGGGCAGCTGGGCACAGGGCAGAGAGCAGACTCAAACGGACCTGGTCCTGTACACCAGGGAGAAAGCATTCTGGGGACCCAGGAAGTATGGGTGCAGGAGAGGGATCAGGGAGGGATATCTAGAGAGAAAGGGCACTGCATCTTCTAACACTTTGGTAATCCAAGCAGGTTAAGCTGGACACAACTACTGTGTTTCCCCGAAAAAAGGACCGGGTCTTATATTAATTTTTGCTCCAAAAGATGCATTAGGGCTTATGTTCAGGGGATGTCATCCTGAAAAATCATGCTAGGGCTTATTTTCCAGTTAGATCTTATTTTCGTGGAAACACGGTATGACAAAATCAAGCACTGTGGGCGTTAAGTAAAAATACCACATTCGTCCCTGGCTGCACGGAACGCTCCTGCACTCCAGTCTTTATCTGAGATTTGTTCACACAAGGTGATGCTCTACGGGGGACATACCTTCGGCCCCAGGAAAGTGAGGCAGTGAGTTGGAATACCAGTGACTGTTATGAATGTTAGTTAGTATCAATTCAAAAGATGACAGAAACACAGGACAGAAAAAAACACCATATCTATACTTACTGACTGGTCCCCATTAGCCGGCAGCCACCTCCTCGTAGCCCCTACAATAACCATGCTCCCACCCCCGGAAGCAAACATACAGAAGCGTCTTTGTCCAGAGGATTAGTTACAACACTTCAGGATTGCCCCTTCATATCCACTTCTCATCTGCAAATAATTTCTTCAAGACTATGCAAGATTTGAAAGGGAAATTGTTTCCCTAAGGTTAAATTAAGACAAATCAAACATAGCAAGTTGGGCACAATGACCTTTATGGTGTTGTGACGATTTCATCTCGTCCCCAATAGGAAAGATTGCGATTTGCTTTTGTTTTGCATTCCTACTTTTCACACTGTTATTTGCTTATCACAGCATCAAATAAAAGGTTTTGAATCTGACAAAATGGGATCTGTGTGTCCAGTGAATACCTGGGCATAAGACTGTGTGTACGACTGTGTATTACACATATTTGTCTACACATATTTTGTGTGCTTAATTCGGTCTTCACATCGATGAGCTTTGTGATTTCTTCCACAGGGATCTTGAACACTCGTCAATATCCCTCCTGCCTGTTTCACTGTT